>NC_064928.1:83508636-83803636 GCF_023897955.1 Schistocerca gregaria
CAAGAAAAATCCTAGCTCCAACTGTGTGGACGTGTTCAGTGTACAAAGCACCTTTGCGCCCGATAGCAGGCAAGAATTGTTTCAAGAAATATTAAGGAAATTATATGAAAGTTATAAGAAAGTTGAGCCACTAACTATCGAATTTGTATACCGTAGTGTCGTGATGATTAGTTGTGGGGACCACATTTAATGCCGATATTTTGTAGTTGTTAGCAGTGGCGTAGCGTGGTTGTAAAGGTTGGGGAGACTGCAATTATTATGTGGAAACAAAATGGTACAATAAACAATAATTTAAACAAATGAAACAAAATGCATCAAATGAAACAACATCAACAACTACCACTACCACCGCCACTAATAATAATAATAATAATAATAATAATAATAATAATAATAACTAACTTGTTCAAGAAACGATGACAAATTCATAGAACTCCAGCTGCAAGAGAACAAGCACTTATATTTTCTTGTACACAAGTGCAACACGCCTGTCATTTCTTTCCACGAATAAGTCTCTAACTCGGTCTATAAAGATCTGATCACTGGATAGCTCTCCAAGTAGTGTCTTTTCTATTGCTAACGTGCTCAAACACGACAGTCAGATGTTGGACACTGAATTCCTTAAGTAATTCTTCATTCGTTTAAGAGTACTCATGCTTCATTCACTGCTTGCTGTAGTTGCGGGTAGGGTCAAACGCCCACTTGTTTCTTCATAGACAGAGTCTAAACCATTGTTGACAATGTACTTTAAGAGGATTCTTGGAGATCAGTGTTTTTTCTCATCAGCGTATATGTTACACAG
This sequence comes from Schistocerca gregaria, assembly GCF_023897955.1. NCBI lineage: Eukaryota > Metazoa > Arthropoda > Insecta > Orthoptera > Acrididae > Schistocerca > Schistocerca gregaria. The sequence goes on from NC_064928.1 coordinate 83,509,439, forward strand.
CTCATTTTCAAGTTGTTCTTGTTTGAAAAAAGGTACTGTTCTAATAAGTGAAGTAGTTTCAACTTTGGGAATTGTTTTGGATTAGTTCAAAGGTTCAACAAACTGAATCTAGGGAAAGTTTTGAATCCGGCTGAAGTGTTCAGAGCCATTTGAACCATTTTTTGAAAGTCTTGAAACCTTCTTTCCATCTGAACAATTTGCAAATCCAATATCTCGTAAGTTAGTGCCCTGAGAGATGTCTTTTGACTGTCACAGGATGATAAGTTGCCATTCAAACACAATCTGCATTTAATGCATTCATCAACGAATGTTTCCGTTCTTAACTGTCGTAAGTTTCTCAAAACAGGTCTTATTTCGTCGTAGCAGAATATTATACTGACAGATTTTGACTGAAGAACATTAAAGAGATGAACAACATAAACAAAGCACCCCGGTAGAAGCAAAGCAAGTAGACAAACGTAGAATCGTCCATCCATCGTCTCAATCCCACAGCACAACTCAAAGATTCTGGGTCCCACTGAAAGTCAATATCATCAAATATATCATTAAAAACACTATATAGCACTGAGAAATTACTAGATGTTGTTGAAACTGCCCTGGAACGAGTGTTGCTTGCATGTCGCAGTTTAAATCCTTTCTCAGTTTGCAACACGGTTCGTTTTGATGATTTGCTGAAAAACTAATGGAATACAGTAAGATCCCTTACAAACATGCGTACTTGTCGTATGATTTTGAAGGCATGTAACAGTACCAAATTCAGTCGGTGTGCGTAACAATGAATAATCAGCGAATAGGGACAGAACTGCGTCACCAATTGTTGTAGTCCTCTTTCTCTGCCCGCCATTACTGAAGAGCCATCATATGTTTGAGTAACCACTTTTCCTTCCACATTCCATTGTTTCAATACTGCATGAATAATGCTTGACAAACCTTCAGCAGTTTTATCTCCAGAAACATAGTAAAATCCTTTTTTCCTCAATTTTTTCTGCAATACAGTACCTGAATATTATACTGATTTGACTCTTGCATGACACGTCTAATGTTTCATCAGCCTGAATCGAAATGAAACTGCAGTTCTGAATTTCAGATTTTATTTTCTCATTAATTGCCAGAGTTATGATTTCTATAACATCATGCTGTATATCCGGAGAAGCTCCTTTAAAGGTTAAAGATGATGACAGATGCTCTCGGATTAACTCCTTGGGCTAGTAAATCCAACAATTGCAGATAGTTACCTTTGTTGCTGGAGGATTCGCCTTCTCGATGGCCGCGAAAGGCTAGTTCTTGTTTACAAAGTAATACAATTGCCTGAATAAGACGAGCCAATACTCTCCTGCTGGATGCAACTTGTTTGTCGTATTTTATTGCTAGCAGACGAGCGGCTTCAGGAAGGGCGTTCTCATTCTACTTTTGCCCAATAACTGAAATAATTCTTTGTTCTGCAGGTGACGTTTTGATATCTGTTGCTTTTGTACTTTCCTATCAAAGTTCTTTATTGTACAAATGCCCTCTTTGCATCATTCCTTTTCACCACCAAACAGAAGACATATACAACAATATAATCTGTTATTAACTGCATTCGCAGTCTGCCAAGCATACTTTTCGTACCAGGCTGTCCGAAAAGTGCGTTTTTGTTTGTCTTCGTTTAAAACTACACTGAGTATAGGAGTAGGTCGTTTGTCCTTCAATTCGCACTTTTTTCGTACGTTAATGTAGAAAACGGCGTTTTTAATAAAAATTCTATAAGGTGTTCAGTTGCTGGCTCACTCATGTTGGCGACACAACGACAATATGCACTAAAATCACACAAGAATGACTTTGAACACAAACCGCGCTACTGTTCATTTCCTTGTCAAAAGCCAGCATAGAGGCGGCAGAGACTGGTTTCGATACCTGCTAGCAAGTGCAGCGCACCGGCCTTCGTGGAAGAGGGGAAGTGAGGGGAGCCGATAATGCCCCTAACGCTCAGGGAAGGGAGGCAGAGACAGAGCAGTCGAGTCTCAAGCAGGCAGATGCACCAATACTCTAGGGTGCGACGTGGGCTACAAAACTGATGTCTTCGCACATTTAGAGCTCTTAGTAGAAAGTTGTTTATATTTTTGTTATGAATTACTATTGCATCTTTTTTAAGCACGAATACAGGGGAGACTAAGTCTCAAAGTCTCCCCTCACGCTACGCCACTGGTTGTTAGGATGAATCTTTACAAATCTATTATAGAAAACACATCATAATAATAAAACTAAAGTGTTAAAAATAGATAAATCTGAAATATGTAACGTACTGTTCACGCCCCTTTTTATGGCGCTTACCTGCCCTCAATAAGTTAACAGACGGGTAAAAAATGACGAAAAAATATTTTTCGTGTTATATAATAAGAATTTCGAATCTTTTCCTTTGCTTGTGCTGCGATATTTTGCTTCTTGCCAAATTTCATGATTCTACTCCATAGTCGAAACAAGGCCCCCGGAGTAGACAACATTCCATTGGAACTACTGACGGCCTTGGGAGAGCCAGTTATGACAAAACTCTACCAGCTGGTGAGCAAGATGTATGAGACAGGCGAAATACCCTCAGACTTCAAGAAGAATATAATAATTGCAATCCCAAAGAAAGCAGGTGCTGACAGATGTGAAAATTACCGAACTATCAGTTTAATTTGTCACAGCTGCAAAATACTAACTCGAATTCTTTACAGACGAATGGAAAAACTGATAGATGCGGACCTCGGGTAGGATCAGTTTGGATTCCGTAGAAATGTTGGAACACGTGAGGCAATACTGACCTTACGACTTATCTTAGAAGAAAGATTAAGAAAAGGCAAACCTACGTTTCTAGCATTTGTAGACTTAGAGAAAGCTTTTGGCAATGTTGACTGGAATATTCTCTTTCAAATTCTGAAGGTGGCAGGGGTAAAATACAGGGAGAGAAAGGCTATTTACAATTTGTACAGAAACCAGATGGCAGTCATAAGAGTCAAGGGGCATGAAAGGGAAGCAGTGATTGGGAAAGGAGTAAGACAGGGTTGTAGCCTCTCCCCGATGTTATTCAATCTGTATATTGAGCAAGCAGTAAAGGAAACAAAAGAAAAATTTGGAGTAGGTATTAAAATTCATGGAGAAGAAGTAAAAACTTTGAGGTTCGCCGATGACATTGTAATTCTGTCAGAGACGGCAAAGGACTTGGAAGAGCAGTTGAACGGAATGGGCAATGTCTTGAAAGGAGGATATAAGATGAACATCAACAAAAGCAAAATGAGGATAATGGAATGCAGTCAAATTAAATCGGGTGATGCTGAGGGAATTAGATTAGGAAATGAGACACTTAAAGTAGTACAGGAGTTTTGCTATTTAGGAAGTAAAATAACTGATGATGGTCGAAGTAGAGAGGATATAAAATGTAGACTGGCAATGGCAAGGAAAGCGTTTCTGAAGAAGAGAAAGTTGTTAACATCGAATATAGATTTATGTATCAGGAAGTCGTTTCTGATAGTATTTGTTTGGAGTGTAGCCATGTATGGAAGTGAAACATGGACAATAACTAGTTTGCACAAGAAGAGAATAGAAGCTTTCGAAATGTGGTGCTACAGAAGAATGCTGAAGATAAGGTGGATAGATCACGTAACTAATGAGGAGGTATTGAATAGGATTGGGGAGAAGAGAAGTTTGTGACACAACTTGACTAGAAGAAGGGATCGGTTGGTAGGACATGTTGTGAGGCATCAAGGGATCACAAATTTAGCATTGGAGGGCAGTGTGCAGGGTAAAAATCGTAGAGGGAAACCAAGAGACGAATACAGTAAGCAGATTCAGAAGGATGTAGGTTGCAGTAGGTAGAAGCTTGCACAGGATAGAGTAGCATGGAGAGCTGCATCAAACCAGTCTCAGGACTGAAGACAACAACAAGAACACTCCATAGGTTTTGATGAGTGAATTTTCGAGTATCTTAATGACATAAATGGTCGAATCTTTTGATTGCATTGGATATATTACCCTTTCCTCAGTAACGGTGTTTTTAACAATCGGACAGAGAGACGGACAACAGTGATCCTATAAGGCTTAAAGTCTCTTCGGGTTTGCTGCAAATCGACTTCCTATCTAGGCCTCCGTATCGTCACGGCGCATACGGCGTTCATCACAGTTGCTGCCCTCCAAGCTGCGTTTTCCTAACTGCGGAAATTTCCCGCAGCGTGCTACGTAAAAAGGGGGCGAGACCCTGCCGCCCACTTGCACAGTGCAAACACACGAGACCGTTTTCCTAGGGTGCGGACAACGCAGTGTCGCAGCGGGCTCCGCCTGCGAGAAACGCTCGCGTGCTTCGGGAGGAGTCTGGAGTCTGTACCGCACGCCGCAGCGGTTTACTTGGCCGGAGGAGCGGGGGTAGTCAAACTGGGCACCAGCGGGACGACAGCTGCACTGCTTTTTTTCGCGCGCACTGCCAACAACAGACAATTTTTAACAGAGTTCTTATAGAAACAACCACCAGAAATGTCGGCTGACTGGTTTCCGCAAAGCAAACTTTGTCGAACATGGCCGACGCCGAGTGGAAAATCAAGTGATAAAAAGACTTCATTTGGTCAGAAATCGGAAAAAAATGAATAAAACAATTCGCGAGTGGAACAGGGTACGAGGAAGCAGATAGTGGTGTCGAAAGTACCCTCCGCCACACCATTAGGTGGCTTGTGGAGTATGATGTAGACGTCTTTTATTATGTCCCATGTATTAAATTTTGCCACTCGGTTACAGGGATTACTTCCGCACGAAGCTGCTCTCGCCTAGGAGAAACTACTTCCAACGAACTGCATAAAAATTATTTCGTACCTGTCCGAAACTTTTTCTCACCGTCACCCTCCACAAAAATGTAACGGGAAAAAGTTTGTTGCTTACTACATTTGGGACGCTGGTTTGGTAAAAGATCCGCGTCAGACGTTATATTTTAATTTATGATTTCACTATTACCGACTCTATTGGCGAGAATTTTTGCAGCTGTTATCGACATATGCTACTGAAGGCAACTGTACAGATATGTTGTTGTACGACGCTTAGTTTAGGAGATATGGCGTGATAAATATCGCGTAGCGGAAAAAATCAACTTCTCTTAAAGCACAAAATGTTCATTGAGTTAAGGGAACCCGAAGCCTAAAAATGATGAAATTTTGGGTTTTCAGTTTATTGTGAAATAAAATACTACAGATCTTCCTCTTTAAAATGACATATTAATCATACCCGTAGCTCAATTCCAAGTATTGAAAATATTATTTTCAATAATGTGCTGTAGAGGGCAAGTCGCGAAACTGAATTTCCATGGATACATGTTCATTGAAAACATCGAAAACTTCCGGCCTTTCCAAAGACTTTATATTATATTGGCAACACGATTTGATAGGCAATTGTTTTGCCTGCGAATTTAGTCTTTGGAAGCCGTATGTTTACATTGAGCATTTGGTGGTTATTGCACGATTTGTGTTGTATTTCTATTGCGTAACTGGAACTTATCAACTATGCCTCGATTTAGTAATAGAGTTTACAAGAGGAAGAAGCCTCCTCCGAGGTACAAGAGTGGAACTGTGACAATTTCTCCGACCTTGGGAAATGATTCTGAAAACCGTCAGGTTATTCATGAAGTGAAATCTACTCCTGTCTCTAGCACGTGCAACTGAAAAATACTGCAGTTTATTCGAGAAGTGTAGTGAGGATAATGTGAACGAAATAATTAACATTTCATTGCTCTTAAAGGTGATTGAGAGTTCAGTACTGTGTAAGGAATGTTGCAAATTGAGTATGTCAGTAAATGTCAAGCGACATTACAGTGTTTCATTTTGGAGCTCAGAATATGTCGAAATAGATACTGGATACTGGATTGTAAGGCGAACCCAGGAGCAGATATAGACTCAGATCACAATATAGTAGTGATGAAGAGTAGGCTGAAGTTCAATACATTAGTCAGGAAGAATCAGTACGCTAAGAAGTGGGATACGGAAGTTCTAAGGAATGACGAGATACGTTTGAAGTTCTCTAACGCTATAGATACAGCAATAAGGAATAGCGCAGTAGGCAGCACAGTTGAAGAGGAATGCACGTCTCTAAAAAGGGCCATCACAGAAGTTGGGAAGGAAAACATAGGTACAAAGAAGGTAGCAGCGAAGAAACCATGGGTAACACAAGAAATACTTCAGTTGATTGATGAAAGAAGGAAGTACAAACATGTTCCGGGAAAATCAGGAATACAGAAATACAAGTCGCTGAGGAATGAAATAAATAGGGACTGCAGGGAAGCTAAGATGAAATGGCTGCAGGAAAAATGTGAAGACATCGAAAAAGATATGATTGTCGGAAGGACAAACTCAACATACAGGAAAGTCAAAACAACCTTTGGTGACATTAAAAGCAACGGTGGTAACATTAAGAGTGCAACGGGAATTCCACTGTTAAATGCACAGGAGAGAGCAGATAGGTGTAAAGAATACATTGAAAGCCTCTATGAGGGTGAAGATTTGTCTGATGTGATAGAAGAAGAAACAGGAGTAGATTTAGAAGAGATAGGGGATCCAGTATTAGAATCGGGATTTAAAAGAGCTTTGGAGGACTTACGGTCAAATAAGGCAGAAGGGATAGATAACATTCCATCAGAATTTCTAAAATCATTAGGGGAAGTGGCAACAAAACGACTATTCACGTTGGTGTGTAGAATATATGAGTCTGGCGACATACCATCTGACTTTCGGAAAAGCATCATCCACACAATTCCGAAGACGGCAAGAGCTGACAAGTGCGAGAATTATCGCACAATCAGCTTAACAGCTCATGCATCGAAGCTGCTTACAAGAATAATATACAGAAGAGTGGAAAAGAAAATTGAGAATGCGCCAGGTGACGATCAGTTTGGCTTTAGGAAAAGTAAAGGCACGAGAGAGGCAATTCTGACGTTACGGCTAATAATGGAAGCAAGGCTAAAGAAAAATCAAGACACGTTCATAGGATTTGTCGACCTGGAAAAAGCGCTCGACAATATAAAATGGTGCAAGCTGTTCAAGATTCTGAAAAAAGTTTGGATAAGCTATAGGCAGAGACGGGTCACACACTATAAGTACAACAACCAAGAGGGAATAATAAGAGTGGACGATCAAGAACGAAGTGCTCGTATTAAGAAGGGGGTGAGACAAGGCTGTAGCCTTTCGCCCCTACTCTTCAATCTGTAAATCGAGGAAGCAATGATGCAAATAAAAGAAAGGTTCAGGAGTGGAATTAAAATACAAGGTGAAAGGATATCAATGATTCGATTCGCTGATGACATTGCTATCCTGAGTGAAAGTGAAGAAGAATTAAATGATCTGCTGAACGGAATGAACAATCTAATGAGTAGACAGTATGGTTTGAGAGTAAATCGGAGAAAGACGAAGGTAATGAGAAGTAGTAGAAACGAGAACAGCGAGAAACTTAACATCAGGATTGGTGGTCTTGAAGTCAATGAAGTTAAGGAATTCTGCTACCTAGGCAGTAAAATAACCAATGACGGACGGAGCAAGGAGGACATCAAAAGGCATTTCTGGCCAAGAGAAGTCTACTAATATCAGATACCGGCCTTAATTTGAGGAAGAAATTTCTGAGGATGTACGTCTGGAGTACTGCATTGTATGGTAGTGAAACATGGACTGTGGGAAAACCGGAACAAAAGAGAATCGAAGCATTTGACATGTCGTGCTATAGACGAATGTTGAAAATTAGGTGGACTGATAAGGTAAGGAATGAGGAGGTTCTACGCAGAATCGGAGAGGAAAGGCATATGTGGAAATCACTGATAAGGAGGACAGGATGATAGGACTTCTGGTAAGACATGAGGGAATGACTTCCATGGTACTAGAGGGAGCTGTAGAGGGCAAAAACTGTAGAGGAAGACAGAGATTGGAATACGTCAAGCAAATAATTGAGGACGTAGGTTGCAAGTGCTACTCTGAGATTCTGAGATGAAGAGGTTAGCACAGGAAAGGAATTCGTGGCGGGCCGCATCAAACTGATAGTGACAAAAGCAAGTACTATGGTGTAAATATTAGATGTGTTTATGCTCTAAGGTCAATCGGTAAGGGATACTCTGCTGGCCAAGTATTTTGTGCTGCAATGATTCTACCACCACCACCAACTAAATTCTCAAAATAACTTGGTTGTTGGATCCTGTGTTGAAGATATTGCCCAAGAATCCATGAAAGAAGCAGTGGAGGAGGCTGTGGCGGTGAATGAAGAAATTCCAGATGTTCAGAATCCTCGGGACCTGACTGTCGCACTAGATGCCACGTGGCAGAAGCGCGGGCACACTTCACATAATGGGGTAATAACGGCAACAAGTGCTGATAGTACAAAAGTTATAGATGTTGTAATTATATCCAAGCACTGTAGGTGTCCTAAGAGAGTGAATGATGGGCATGCAGAAAACTGTAGAAGGAATTGCAGTGAGTCTAGTGGGGCAATGGAAGTTTCCGGTGTGAAAGGCCTTTTCAGTCGCTCTCTTCTATGGTACAAGGTCAGACACCTACAGTTCCTGGGTGATGGTGATTCGAAGTCTTTTGCTGCTGCATCTGAGCTGAAACTTTATGGAAATGATGTTACCATTAATAAACTGGAGTGCATTGGTCACGTTCAGAAACATATGGGAACAAGTCTGCGTCGACTGATGACCACAATGAAAGGCCAAGTACTCAGTGATGGAAAACCTTTGGGTGGAGCTCAAAGATCGACAGACGAGGTTATCAACAAATTGCACAGAGACTATGGACTGGCAATAAGACAAAATACTCACAGTGTTGATGCAATGGAAAAGGCTGTAATGTCACTTTACTACCTCATCTTATCGACTGACGAGGAACCACTACATGGACTATGCCCACAGGGAACCAATTCCTGGTGCAAGTACAAGAAATATCAGGGATCTGAACGTGTATACAAGCATCATCACAGTCTACCAGAAACTGTTATGAAGGCTATAAAACCAATTCTCAGAGATCTTTCTGCAACTGAACTTAAAGAAATGTCTCCATGACCGTAGACAAAATCAAAATGAGAGTGTGAATAATGTAATTTGGACCAGAATCCCAAAAAAAATGTGATTGTGAAAATTCATACTCTTCATTTTGGAGTATTTAATGCCATTGCTACGTAGAACAAAGGTAACATTATAAAGTGCAATGTGCTGCAGAAGTTGGATGTGATGCCCGGAAAGCACATGGTGAGTGCAATGATGTCGATAGACAATGAGAGGAAATAGAATGCTGAAAAGAAAGAAAAGGAGTGTGAGAGGTAAGCCAGACAAAGAATGAAAGGTGTGAAAAGAAGGCTAGATGGGGAGATGTCTAGTGACAGTGAAAACCCCTCTTATGGTGCTGGACTCCACTAAAATGAAACTTTGAAACTCGTTTTCCACAAGTTCACTTTTTTGCCATATAAGGAACATTTTCTGCTAAACTGTTAGAGATAAAGACTTAAAATTTTCAAGGATGTAAACAGTGCCAATGTATACCTTGTATCATAGCCTTTTTGTGATACATAATTGATAACAGATTTTATTTCAAAGATACTATGTCCAAAAATTTGTCAATTATTTTCAGTAACAAAATAATTAATATCTTCCCAAAAAACACCAATAAATTAAAATCCATATGGTACATGGTATTAAATATATGTAATATTATACTGTAAAAGAGTCATCATTCTGGTGTTAATAGTTCATAAGAAAATGTTCCTTAAATTTAAAATTGGAGGTATAGGACGTTCCGGGTCCCCTTAAAGAAAAGGTGGCAGGAGGTAGTTCTCGCATTACTCTATGGCGTGCAGTTGACAAATTCTTTAGATTCTGACGCGCACCACGCCGCGCATAGGAAAACGTTTCAGGCAGCTCCCTGCGACCCGCATCGCACAGCCGAAGACGCAAGCGTATTTCGCAGCGCGCTGCGACAAATTCCCGCAGCTAGGAAAACGTAGCTTTAGTAGTACACCGGCGGCAACGATATATGGCACTCAGGTACGATTTTCGAATGCTCGGGCTGACCGCACCGAAGAGCTTTCAGTTTTGATGTGGAACACTGCAGGATTCCACTTCCTGCTACGAGGAAACCCATTGTCTCTACTAATTAAATTATCCGCCAAAATAATTTCAGTTTCCTCTTGTTAGACACTGTTCCAAAAACCGGAAGTGTTGGCGACTATCACAGTTTCGTCAATTGTCATACCGTGTCCCTCGTTTAAGCAGTGTTCTGTAACCGCCGGCTTTTCCAGCTGTTGTAGACTCGTTTGACGGCGATGTTGCGCGCACCTTTCATGAACTGTGCGAATCTAAAGGCCGATGTAAGCCTTCCCATATTGACACAGAATTTTATATATACCGGGATTCCTAAGCCCCAAATCATCTTTAATATAACTGAGTAGTGCCCTAATTTGGAAGATGGACGGAACACACTCTTGATGTTAAAATTCTTCCGATCTGTAAAGGTATAGAGGCACAGAACCCTAAAAACCGCTACCGTGTGAAGAACACCGCATAAATTCGGGTGGAGAGCTTTGTAACGATAGTTAAAGCCACATTATGTCCCGTAGCATTCGGGAATGTTAGATCTGCAGTTCGTCAGAAACGCAGACAATCACTTTTCCGAATAAGTTTTATCTGTGTGGCAGCAGTGTTCGGCAACTTTTTTTCAAAACCTTTTCCGGAGAACATAAAGTTCAGCCTGCCATGTAGGAAACAAATAGAAAACTGTTAGCGTATGGGTGTGTTCCACATTGTGGTGCAATGTTATTGCAGTATAACCGGAACAAATAAGTAAAGAGGAAAGATGACGGTTTAACGTCTCGTCGACACCAAGGTAATTAGAGACTGAGCACAAGCTCGGATTGTTTCAATGACCTCTCCTTTGAAGCCAATAGTGATTTAGGAAAATACGGAAAATCTAAATAAGACTGGTGGACACTTATATGAGCTATAGTCCTCCCGAATGAGAGTCTGGACCACCTCTTTCGATTACTCGGAAGAGGGAAAATCAAAAGTTAATAGAAACCCTATGGGATGCCATTGCGGCAGTCCTCATATCATCAGCTTAGCTCTTTCATATTCAGTCTCAGAATACTGGTGTTTCAGCTGGCTAAACCAACACCGACTCAAAGGAAGGCCTCCGCGCTTGTTCGTGACGTCACGTCAGCTAGGCACGGCCAACGCCAGGTCTGTTGCAGGCATACTCATAATGGTGGTGTCTCCCTCTCTGACACAGGAAAATGTGGAACTATTGGCGGCAGTTGACCAACACACATTGTTCTGAGAGATTTCTGCAATCAATTAATTGTGCAATTCATTACATGTCTTAACAAATAGTGTACTCCTGAGCTTAAATTTCCACGTGTTTTAAGGACTGACATACAAAAACAACTTCATGGTCCAGCAGCAACAGAATTCGTGCTTCTTTACCTTATGTGTAAATCTGAGGAAGCTACGTTTGTACTGGGTTGCTTTTACAAGAAACTGTAAACATATTGGTGCTCTTCTTTAGGTATCTTGATCGACTATGGGGTGAGGAATCTTGCGATTTTACATGTTGGGAGAGGGGGTGGGGGACAGAAGAAGAGGCAAAAGAGAGATACTTGTTTTATAAAATATAATTTTTTATCTTATAAAATTTCTCATTTCAGTTGCAGGAGGGGAATATTTGTCTTTTCTAATGTGCATGTTTAAAAAAGTTTAAGCTCAGCAGTATTTTCGATGTTTGAAGTTATTTTGTTTCCTGTTTAGAATTCCTTTCGTTGAAAACGACTGTAATCTAATGACTGGCAACAGACATTTACACATGGAAATTAGTTCACATTTCCTGTGACGATGTCAAACGAAAATAAATAAATAAATAAAAGAAACGACTTCATTGTAAGGGGGTTGGGGTAAGTTTCGATAACAAAATGGATCAAGTATTTATTTATTTTATTTAGCGTATGGCTCATAACATCACAGTAAAAATTACAGAAACAACACGATTAAAAAAAATCACATATGTATAAACAGAGCAATAAATAATAGTTTATACGTAAGGACACCGCCAATTGTAAATTTACACTAACAGAAGAGCAATCACAAACAAACGTCCAGCTTAGATACTATATAGTCGACTGCCTCTTGGGTCGCCATTAGGAAATCCTTTGGGCCACCCTCTTATGCCCTTAGTGGGCATTCCTGCACGATGTGTTTGACCGTCTGTCTCTCAGCGCCATAGTCGCAAGCGGCCGAAGGAAGTTTACCCCATCTGTGTAAGGAGTCGGCGCATCTCCCACAGTTGGTTCTCATGCGATTAAGAGTTGACCAAACTTTGCGAGGGCAATCAAATCCTTTTGGTTTACTAAACATGCATGGCATACTGTGGCATTTTACTGCTGTTCTGCTCTCCCATTCCTCTTTCCATCGGTCATTTATTTTAAAGTTGGTTTGCTGCAGCGCCTGTGCGGTCTTTAGTGTAAGATGGCTGGACCGGAGTCGGTTTCTTTGGATGTCGTGAGTATCTTCATGGGTTTGTAATTGAGGGTCGGTCATGATTTTTTGAAATTCTCTAACCAGAGCGTGTTCATGGCGCAGGTTAGGAGGGGCTATGCTACTGAGAACGGGCAGTCACACTGTAGGAGTTGGCCTGATTGTGCCTGATACAATACGCATTGTTGTGTATGTATGTATCTTTTGTAAATGCTTGTCTACTACTTTCTCCTGTCATCAGACGATGAATAAATAACTCGGTCAGAGGATTAGCTGCCCTCTGCAATAAAAAAAACTGAGTGAATGGATCAATAACGAACTTCAACGAGCGTCAAGGGACGTCCGTTACGAACAATTGCAACGAAAAAAAAAAGAGCGACCGCTTCAAGTTTTAATAAAAATCATGGCGGCCGAAGCCTTACAGTGTAAGCTGTAAAAAGACATCGCCGTACTGCCAAAATGTAAATATACTTACTTGAATGTAAAATTTCCGAAGCTTGCAATGGGGCAAAGCGTCTTCTCATATTGATCTACGTTTGTTTCGACAGGATTCAGTAATACAGAACTATGATCTTCATTTGTAGTTTACGATAGTAAGAAAATCTTTCATCTAAATAAAACTGCAGAATCCAAAACAATACCAAACATTTTGTCCAAAAATAAGAGATTTATAGTGATAAGCACGCCCAGGCGTTTCTGCCTGTAACAGACCTGGCGATCGCCGTGCCTAGCTGACGTGACGTCACCAACAAGCGCTGAGGCCTTGCTTTGAGTCAGTGCTGGCTAAATGCGGTCACACTAAAATAATTGACACAAAATTCCATCAAGTACTGTGTCTCGTCACCTAGCGTATCGGTCCAACAAAACCGCGCTGCGCCGGTTCTTAATAATATTGCATCACCACCCATAAGTTCAAAATCATTTGCAGTCGTGTGGAGAAAAATAAAAAGCAAGCTATAATTAGCAGTTCATTCAGAATTTTCATAATCAGTAAGCCATTGTGGCGCACAGAAATCGGTCTACAACATCCAAGATGACTGGGACAATCAGTGGTAGGGGCAATTATCCTTGAAGCATCCAGTAACTGAAACTCCATGGGAGCGACCAACTTGTCTTCAACTACCCTGAAGACACTGGTGCTTTCTGAATCGTATCGGAACTGAACGGGGACGAAGTCCTCTCCTCAATGAGGCTTCGGCGAAAAGTAGCAAATAGGACATCACATAACGTTAAAATGTTCGCTCCATGCATTCAGGGAGGCAATGGAAGACATTCACAGTATGTTTGCAGAGCGATTGACTGAGCTTCAATCCTAGACTATAATGAATTTGAGATTTGTAGCCGTATAGAAACGTATGTATTTTTTGTAAATGTTTGTCTGTAACTTTCTCCTGTGATCAGACGATGAATAAATAACTCCGTCAGAGGGTTAGCTGCCCTCTGCAATAAAAAAACTAAGTGAATGGATCAATAACGAACTTCAACGAGCGTCAAGGGACGTCCGTCACGAACAATTGCAACGAAAAAACAAAACAGCCACCACTTCAAATTTTAATAAAAATCATCAGCAATGGCGGCCGAAGTCTTACAGTATAAGAAGACATCGTCGTACTGCCAAAGGTCTTGTCAAAAAGGAAGTGAGTGTTGACAGACATTCAGGGATCTCTCTTTCCCTCGGGACGTTAAAAGGCGGAAGAACCAGCGATAATCAACGGAGTGAACATGCAGAAAGTAAGTGAATTCACTGCATTAAAAACACATGAGCATCCACAAGGCAAGTGACCTTTAATTGAAAAACACGGCAGGATGATCTTTCTATAGGCAAAAGATTCTAGGCTCGTCTCCATTCTGATCTCCAGATCGGGACTGCCAAGGAGGAGTTGACCACGAGGAAAAGGTGGAATGATCGGAGACGTGATAACATTCTACAAGTCGGAGCATAGAATGTCAGAAATTTGAAAGTGATAAGAAAGCTAGAAAATCTGAAATGGGAAATGCAAAGGCTCAGTCCAGATAAATGGGGGGGGGGGGGGGGTCAGTGAATAAAATGGAAAGAAGGTAAGGATTTTTAGTCGAAAGAATATAACGTAATGTGAACAGCAGGAGAAAATGCTATTTATTACGAATAACAAAGTAAGTCAGAGATTGAGTTATCACGAGCAGTTCATTGGAAGGGTCCTCATCATCACATTCTACAGCAAGCAAACTCCGACAACAATAGTCATGGTATACATTTTAGCGTGATTAGAAAAAGTGCATGAGGATATTGAATTGGTAATTCAGTGTGTAAAAGGAGATGAAGATAACCTAATAATCAGGAGGGATTGGTATGCAGTTGTAGGAAAAAGAGTAGAAGAAAGAGTTAGGGAAGAATATAGACTCGGTAGTAGAAATTAGAGGGGCGAAATAAAAACAGCAATGCCGTAAGTTTCACCTAGAAAAATTGCGAATACTCTTTCCACGAATCACAGGAGAAATAGGTATACAGTATGTGGAAAAGTCCCGAAGACACTGGAAGGCTCCATATGGATTACGTCACAATCAGGCAGAGATTATGAAGTCAGATATTGGAATATGAGGCGTACCCAGGAGCAGCTATAGACTCAGATGACAATTTAGTGACGATGAAGAGTAAATTGAAGTTTAAGAGAATCGTTTGGAAGAACTAGTGTGGAAGGAAGCGGTATATTCAAGAAATGAGGTATGACGGGACGCCTTTGAAGTTCGCTAAAGAAGCGGCTACTGCCATAAAGAGTAGCTCAGGAACACTTCAGTTGAAGAGGAGTAGAAATCTCTTAGAAGAGCAATCACATATGTTGGACGGACAAACGTAGGTTCACGGAAGATAACTGCAAAGACACATTGGGTAACGGGAGTAATAATTCAACAGATAAATGAAAGGAGAGAGTACAAATTGTTTAGGGAAAGACAAGAATTAAAAAAAAATACAAATCGCTTAGGAATGAAGGGAAAAGGAAGTGCAGGTAAGTCAAGAAAAATGGCTGAAGGAAAGGTGTGAAGGAATTGAAGCAGAAATGATCGTTGGTGTCTGGTTCAGAATAAAGAAAAGTGGAAGCAGCCTTCAGTGAAATGAAAGGGTAAGGGTGACATAATAGTGAGAGCAACAGGAATCCATCTGTTAAATGCAGAGGAGAGAATGGCTAGGGTGAAAGAATATATTGAAGGGATGTTTGAGGGGGAGGAATTGTTTGATGACGTTGAAGAAGAAGGAATTGGAGTTGATATGGAAGGTATACTTGATCCAGTATTAGAAACAGAATTTAAAAGAACTTTAAAGAGCAAATAAAGCAGAGGGGATGTATAACATTCCTTTTGGATTTCTAAAATCACTGTTGGAAGTGGTAGCCAAACTACAGCAACCAAACTACTATTCAGGGTAAAATCTATGAGACAGGCGACATACCAGCGGACTTTCAGAAAAATATCATCCACACAATTCTGAAGATAGCATACTACTGTGTAGCAAAATCTGCTTAGCAGCTCAAGAATGCAAGCTGCTGACAAGATTATAAACAGACGAAAGGAAAGGAATGATGAGCATCTGTCAGATAACAGCAACTTTGGCTTTAGGAAAGGTAAGGGCACCAGATAGTTATGGGAACAAACGAAAGAAAACAATAGATTCAGTCGGCTATTGGAGAATAATCGATTCATTTGGTTGTAAATTCATGTAGTGTTTGAATTATTCATTCATTCTTTTGAGTGCAATCAGTCTATGGGAGCAACTGAATGGAAATGATTGAATGTGTCACTTGTTGTTTTATGTATAGTTTGGATTATTATTCATTCATTTTTTCTCATGATACCACACTCTGGGAGCGACCTACTGAAAACAGTAGACAAAGTTAGATGGTGTGCTGACCGAGTTACACAGTCTCCCTTTTCAAATGAAACAAATCTTCAGTTTTTCTGTCAGTTTAAGGATGTACTCATTCGTGAAACCACTGTTTTTAGCTTGTATTGTATTGTAGGTTAACAAGGGGCCTAGAAACGACGGAGAGGCTCCGTCGCAGCCGCAGTGGTCCACAACCTCACGACGACTACCGCAGTCCACTTCACCCCTCCGCCGCCCCACGCTGAACCCAGGGTTATTGTGCAGTTCGGCCCCCGGCGGACATCCTCCCCCCCCCCCCCCCCCCCCCCTCAGGGAACGTCACACGCCTGGCAAGTGTAGCTCCTAGGTTTGAATGGTGCGTGGTAGAGTTGGTGCACGCATAACTGGAGAACTTGTTTGTGCAACAATCGCCGACATAGTGTAGCTGAGGCGCAATAAGGGGAATCAGCCGACATTCACCGACGCAGATGGAAAACCGCCTAAAAACCATCCACAGACTGGCCGGCTTACCAGACCTCGACACATGTCCGCCGGGCGGATTCGTGCCGGGGACCAGGCGCTCCTTCCCACTCCAGAAGGTCATGCGTTAGACCGAACGGCTAGCAGGGCTAGAAGGGCGGGCGTTTTGTGGCTTAGTTGACTAAGTTATTCACTTACTCTTCTCAGTGAAACCAGTCTGCAGTGCTTTCATTAGGTGAAGTGAAAAGCAGCGGTGGTATACAATATAAACTCTATACGTACCTCCCGATATAAGATATAAGAGAGTACCTCCAGCAATATAAGAGAAAACATCTCTGTGGCAACGCCAAGAAATTTACATCTACATCTACATCTACATGATTACTCTGCAATTCACATTTAAGTGCTTGGCGGAGGGTTCATCGAACGACAATCATCCTATCTCTCTACCATTCCACTCCCGAACAGCGCGCGGGAAAAACGAACACCTAAACCTTTCCGTTCGAGCTCTGATTTCTCTTATTTTATTTTGATGATCATTCCTACCTATGTGGGTTGGGCTCAACAAAATAGTTTCGCATTCGCAAGAGAAAGTTGGTGATTGAAATTTCGTAAATAGATCTCGCCGTGACGAAAAACATCTTTGCTTTAACGACTTCCATCCCAACTCGCATATCATATCTGCCACACTCTCTTCCCTCTTACGTGATAATACAAAACGAGCTGCCCTTTTTTGCACCCTTTCGATGTCCTCCGTCCATCCCACCTGGTAAGGATCCCACAACGCGCAGCAATATTCTAACAGAGGACGAACGAGTGTAGTGTAAGCTGTCTCTTTAGTGGACTTGTATCTTCTAAGTGTCCTGCCAATGAAACGCAACCTTTGGCTCGCATTCCCCACAATATTATCTATGTGGTCTTTCCAACTGAAGTTGTTCGTAATTTTAATACCCGGGTTTATCGAGTAATCGAAATCCAACGGATTTCTTTTGGAACTCATGTGGATCACCTCACACTTTTCGATATTTAGCGTCAACTGCCACCTGCCACACCATACAGCAATCTTTCCTAAATCGCTTTGCAACTGATACTGGTTCTCGGATGACCTTACTAGACGGTAAATTACAGCATCATCTGCGAACAACCTAAGAGAACTGCTCAGATTGTCACCCAGGTCATTTATATAGATCAGGAACAGCAGAGGTCCCAAGCTGCTTCCCTGGGGAACATCTGATATCACTTCAGTTTTACTCGATGATTTGCCGTCTATTACTACGAACTGCGACCTTCCTGACAGGAAATCACGAATCCAGTCGCACAACTGAGACGATACCTCATAGGCCCGCAGCTTGATTGGAAGTCGCTTGTGAGGAACGGTGTCAAAAGCTTTCCGGAAATCTAGAAATACGGAATCTACTTTAATTTTGAGATGAAAGGATAATTATTCTTCTCAACATTTAAGAGTGATGAATAGATTACTGTGCATTGTGTGTGTATTGTTCAAGTTGCAATGGCAACGTCATCGTCGTGCTGTTGTCAGGGCCAGGGTGGTAGCCGATGTAAGGAGGTAGCCATTCGCCGCTAGCGCAGGTGCCAGCAGAGCTAAGTTGATGCTAAACACCGCGCCACCTCCTCGCGCCGGCTGCTGTCCAGTACATGAAACTTGCCCCACGTCATCGTCGTGCTGTTGTCAGGGCCAGGGAGGTAGCCGATGTAAGGAGGTAGCCATTCGCCGCTAGCGCAGGTGCCAGCAGAGCTAAGTTGATGCTAACCACCGCGCCACCTCCTCCCGCCGGCTGCTGTCCAGTACATGGCAGCAGCAGGAGCAGGTTGTCTGCAGCGCCACTCGCCCTCCATGACAGACGACCTCCGCCCGCTCTCCCAAAGCCTGAGACTGAGTAAAAACATTTGTTTAACTGATGAATTCTTCCCGGCTTATCAGCCGAGTGGTGGCGTCGTCTTGTCGCAACATTTCAATGACTTTCGTACCCACCATCTTCCAGTTCGCCAGAAGATGATGGGTATGAAAGTCATTGAAACGTTGCGACAAGACGACGCCACCACTCGGCTGATAACCCGAGAAGAATTCATCGGTGGAATACCCCGAGAAAGACTGCAGTCGCATATTTGTTTAACTGACGTAACCGATAGATACTTGTGTCAGTCGATTGTCTCACATTTAGCGAAACCACACAAAACCTGGAGAGTGACATCGATTGTTTCATTCGACAGAAAAAACGGAGTCAACGAAAAAAACAAAAAAGAAACTTCTGGCCAATTGAGTCGTGCTTCGGTAGCTCAGTTGGCAGAGCACTTGCCCGCGAAAGGCAAAGGTCCCGAGTTCGAGTCTCGGTCGGGCACACAGTTTTAATCTGCCAGGAAGTTTCATATCAGCGCACACTCCGCTGCAGAGTGAAAATCTCATTCTGGTTCTGGCCAATTGATTGTTGAAAACAGTCAATTGGCCCATCACTAGCATCAGAGGGGCAGTTCTGACGTTGCACTTGCTAATGGTAGCAATGCCGAATAAAAATCAAGACACATTCATAGGATTTTTCGACTTGGAAAAAGCGTTTGGCAAACTAAAGTGGCTAAAGTGGTGCAGCATGATCGAAATTCTGAGAAATATTGGAGTAATCTACAGGTATGGTTCAAATGGTTCTTAGCACTATGCGACTTAACTTCTGAGGTCATCAGTCGCCCAGAACTTAGAACTAATTAAACATAACTAACCTAAGGACGTCATACACATCCATGATCGAGGCAGGATTCGAACCTGCGACCGTAGCGGTAGCGCGGTTCCAGACTGTAGCGCCTATAACCGCCTTCTTTTTAAATCTCATTTTGTTCGCTTTTGTTCGTTGCACCTGCTCGGGACGGACGTTGTAAGACATCCATTGAAGTTCGTTGTTGATCGAGTAACTCAGTTTTTTTTTTTTTTTTTTTTTTTTTTTTTTTTTTTTTTTTTTTTTTTTTGACGTCGAAGAGTGCGATTAAAAGTTCAGGGTGGAAGGATATCAAATGATTAGACTGTTTCATGATATTGCTATCCTTAGTGAAGGTGAAGAAGAATTACGGAATCCGCTATATTGAATGAGCTGTCTAATGTGTCTCTAGGTCTACTCTGAGACGTTCCGCTTGCATAGGAGGAGATACTGGTGCATAAATTTAGTGTTCGATGTCGAAAGTATCATTGAAACTCCTTAGACCTAACGTTCCTAACACGGATGTATGTACGTCTTTTCCACCTATCTAATCGTCTGGCATCAGCATAGGTCAGCCTACAGTTTGGTCCATCTCGCAGCATTAAATACAACGCTATCTATGCCTATTAGACAGAACGCTGGTATATCATAAAAGTCTTCCCAACACAACTAACAAGGGGAACTCGTAAATTAAGTTCGGGATGAGACTTCACAGGTTAGTAGTATATACCTCAACGGTGCCAACTCATAGAAGCCTTAAAGCGCACAATGCAAAAAATGCCGAAAAAAAGGAGCTTTTAAGTTTTAAACGTACCTCTTACACGGGTTATAAGTTAAGCAGGTAAGAGTGTCATATGTGTGTCCCGAGTTCGATCCTACCTCGCTGCTAGTGCATTTTCATTTTGTGTTTTTAAATTGTTTTAAAGATTATAACAACTGTTAAATAAAATTAATGATCAATTAAATCATAAATAATTTTATTTCGATTATGGAACGGCTGTCACAGTTACTTAAAATCTGAGTTATACTCATCAATAACGTCTTTTTAAAAAGTTGAATAATCTCAAATGCATTTTTAATGGAGGTAAATTAATTACCATCGTCACAAAATTCTAGGTGGAGCATCCACTATATAAATTATTTTACAATATCATGTTCAGTTGTCAACTTTGTATTTTATGTGCAAGCAGCAGAATGATAATTGTCATAAAAACATTGAAAATTAAAAATATTTTGGCACCTTGCACAATTTATAAAGGACGTTGTTTACAGGAATAAGGTTTTTAAAAAAGATCTATCGAAAAAAATACCTCATTGACATTCCTGAAAACTTGTCTTTAATCAGAAAGCCCATAACGATACCAGGCATATCGGATCATTTTGTATTTTCTTAGTCTCCACGAAAATTTATTTCTCTGTTTTTCAGATAAGATGAGCTCAATTTTCTATATGCTTTACCGGATTTTTTAGTTGTCAATAAAAGTAGAAGTCCGCCGCTCGTGGTATCGCGGTAGCGTTCTCGCTTCCCGACCACTGAGACCCGGGCTCGATTCCCGGCAGGCTCAGGGATTTTGACCAGCCCCGAGATGACTGGGCGTTGTTCTGTCGTCTTCATCAGTGCTGTTTTTCTGTGGGATGCGTACCCCTAAACTTTTTCGTCGACAAAATAATTTTTTTGCGAAGTAGAGGTCTTGGAAGAGTGCCAAAGATTTATTTCACGGACTTAATTTTTTATTTCATTTTTCTTGTTGGTAATTGACGTAAATTTTTTATTTCGTTTTTCGTGTTCGTAATTGCAATGCGAACGATACCAGTGCAGTTTTTGGTGGGAAAAGTGATGTCATTGACTGTTTCAAGCATTTCGAAGTTGCGACAACCTTTCTCGACAACTGAATCGCTGGCAGCCAGTTCGACAAGCATGTAGTGCCTACGCCCGCTAATAGCGGGCGATGGCAGTGCTGAACGGATATGCGTAAGCTCAAACGCCGAGCTACCGATGGTTGTCTCTTCAGTCCCGCTACCATGATGATGTTGATGACGTAATGGCTAAAATGAGACGGGTGGTATCCCATGCTTCAGTTATAAGTAATTTTCGCTGCATTATATTCAATGTCTGAGTACCCTCAAACATTTTTTTTTAGAAAAAAAGCACTGATCATCATCATTCATCCCCATTACGATTGGAGGAAGGCAACGGCAAATCACCTCCATTAGGACCTTGCCTAGTACGGCGGTGCGGGTCTTCCCTAACGTTCGCCTATGATATGTCAAGAAGCATGGGACGTAATTTCCATTCCATAAAAACAGACGTCACGTGGTTGAACAAGTTACGTACATTACCGAGTTATCACTTTAACTGTACTTGTTGGTGATTTCTTGTCAACCTTAAAGATTTCGTCGTATAATTCAGGCTCTGGTTCTCCACTCCAAGAGTCAATAATTAACAAAGCCATTCAAATGGCTCTGAGCATTACGGGTCTTAACATATGATGTCATCAGTCCCCTAGAACTTAGAACTACTTCAACCTAACTAACCTAAGGACATCACGCACTCCCATGTCCGAGGCAGGATTCGAACCTGCGACCAAAGCAGTCGCGCGGTTCCGTACTGAACGACCTAGAACCGCTCGGCCACCACGGTCGGCGAATAATTAACAGAAATCGTTCTTGACCTCATAAGATTTCAAACAGCGTTTGAGAAAGTCAGTATACAATCCTGTCGTTAGATTTGGAAAACGTTATTACCACGTTTTTATAATTTTGCTCATATTCTTTTAGTGTTTTTCGGACTCGGAAACCAAAGTTACCGGTTGCCTCTTGTAAACTACGCTTTTAAATGGATGGTCATACTGTTTCTGTTCATTAGTGTATGTAGAGTCTCCGACAGGACGATGGTCACTGTGGCTTACCACATATACACTCCTGGAAATGGAAAAAAGAACACACTGACACCGGTGTGTCAGACCCACCATACTTGCTCCGGACACTGCGAGAGGGCTGTACAAGCAATGATCACACGCACGGCACAGCGGACACACCAGGACACCGCGGTGATGGCCGTCGAATGGCGCTAGCTGCGCAGCATTTGTGCACCGCCGCCGTCAGTGTCAGCCAGTTTGCCGTGGCATACGGAGCTCCATCGCAGTCTTTAACACTGGTAGCATGCCGCGACAGCGTGGACGTGAACCGTATGTGCAGTTGACGGACTTTGAGCGAGGGCGTATAGTGGGCATGCAGGAGGCCGGGTGGACGTACCGCCGAATTGCTCAACACGTGGGGCGTGAGGTCTCCACAGTACATCGATGTTGTCGCCAGTGGTCGGCGGAAGTTGCACGTACCCATCCACCTGGGACCGGACCGCAGCGACGTACGCATGCACGCCAAGACCGTTGGATCCTACGCAGTGCCGTAGGGGACCGCACCGCCACTTCCCAGCAAATTAGGGACACTGTTGCTCCTGGGGTATCGGCGAGGACCATTCGCAACCGTCTCCATGAAGCTGGGCTACGGTCCCGCACACCGTTAGGCCGTCTTCCGCTCACGCCCCAACATCGTGCAGCCCGCCTCCAGTGGTGTCGCGACAGGAGTGAATGGAGGGACGAATGGAGACGTGTCGTCTTCAGCGATGACAGTCGCTTCTGCCTTGGTGCCAATGATGGTCGTATGCGTGTTTGGCGCCGTGCAGGTGAGCGCCACAATCAGGACTGCATACGACCGAGGCACACAGGGCCAACACCCGGCATCATGGTGTGGGGAGCGATCTCCTACACTGGCCGTACACCTCTGGTGATCGTCGAGGGGACACTGAATAGTGCACGGTACATCCAAACTCTTCGAACCCATCGTTCTACAATTCCTAGACCGGCAAGGGAACTTGCTGTTCCAACAGGACAATGCACGTCCGCATGTATTCCGTGCCACCCAACGTGCTCTAGAAGGTGTAAGTCAACTACCCTGGCCAGCAAGATCTCCGGATCTGTCCCCCATTGAGCATGTTTGGGACTGGATGAAGCGTCGTCTCACGCGGTCTGCACATCCAGCACGAACGCTGGTCTAACTGAGGCGCCAGGTGGAAATGGCATGGCAAGCCGTTCCACAGGACTACATTCAGCATCTCTACGATCGTCTCCATGGGAGAATAGCAGCCTGCATTGCTGCGAAAGGTGGATATACACTGTACTAGTGCCGACATTGTGCATGCTCTGTTGCCTGTGTCTATGTGCCTGTGGTTCTGTCAGTGTGATCATGTGATGTATCTGACCCCAGGAATGTGTCAATAAAGTTTCCCCTTCCTGGGACAATGAATTCACGGTGTTCTTATTTCAATTTCCAGGAGTGTATTTCTCAGTTAACTTTCCAGAAATTGTTTCACTGATGGCAAGAAAGTCACAGTGCAGTACTGTTACCGCATATTTAAGACACGAGCTGATATTTCATGCCTCGTTGGTGGTGTTCGTGGAAGTGTCGTGCATTTCTCTCTGTAGCTCTTCTTTATGCGTGACTATTTGTAAATAACTGTAGGTAAAAAGACAAAGGCTAGTACAAATCCTTGGGTAACAGAAGAAATATTGAATTTAATGGATGAAAGGAGAATATATAAAAATGCAGTAAATGAAGCAGGCAAAAAGGAATACAGACGTCTCAAAAATGAGATCGACAGGAAGTGCAAAATGGCTAAGCAGAGATGGCTAGACGACAAATGTAAGGATGTAGAGGCTTATCTCACTAGGGGTAAGATAGATACTGCCTACAGGAAAATGAAAGAGACCTTTGGAGAAAAGAGAACCACTTGTATGAACATCAAGAGCTCAGATGGAAACCCAGTTCTAAGCAAAGAAGGAAAAGCAGAAAGGTGGAAGGAGTATATAGAGGGTCTATACGAGGGCGATGTCCTTGAGGACAATATTATGGAAATGGAAGAGGA
The DNA here is from genome assembly GCF_023897955.1 of Schistocerca gregaria. NCBI lineage: Eukaryota > Metazoa > Arthropoda > Insecta > Orthoptera > Acrididae > Schistocerca > Schistocerca gregaria. The sequence goes on from NC_064928.1 coordinate 83,533,867, forward strand.
TGTAGATGAAGATGAAATAGGAGATACGATACTGCGTGAAGAGTTTGACAGAGCACTGAAAGACCTGAGTCGAAACAAGGCCCCCGGAGTAGACAACATTCCATTGGAACTACTGACGGCCTTGGGAGAGCCAGTCCTGACAAAACTCTACCATCTGGTGAGCAAGATGTATGAGACAGGCGAAATACCCTCAGACTTCAAGAAGAATATAATAATTCCAACCCAAAGAAAGCAGGTGTTGATAGATGTGAAAATTATCGAACTATCAGTTTAATAAGTCACAGCTGCAAAATACTAACGCGAATTCTTTACAGACGAATGGAAAAACTAGTAGAAGCCGACCTCGGGGAAGATCAGTTTGGATTCCGTAGAAATGTTGGAACACGTGAGGCAATACTGTACCCACGACTTATCTTAGAAGCTAGATTAAGGAAGGGCAAACCTACGTTTCTAGCATTTGTAGACTTAGAGAAAGCTTTTGACAATGTTGACTGGAATACTCTCTTTCAAATTCTGAAGGTAGCAGGGATAAAATACAGGGAGTGAAAGGCTATTTACAATTTGTACAGAAACCAGATGGCAGTTATAAGAGTCGAGGGACATGAAAGGGAAGCAGTGGTTGGGAAGGGAGTGAGACAGGGTTGTAGCCTCTCCCCGATGTTATTCAATCTGTATATTGAGCAAGCAGTGAAGGAAACAAAAGAAAAATTCGGAGTAGGTATTAAAATCCATGGACAAGAAATAAAAATGTTGAGGTTCGCCGATGACATTGTAATTCTGTCAGAGACAGAAAAGGACTTGGAAGAGCAGTTGAACGGAATGGATAGTGTCTTGAAAGGAGGATATAAGATGAACATCAACAATAGCAAAACGAGGATAATGGAATGTAGTCGAATAAAGTCGGGTGATGCTGAGGGAATTAGATTAGGAAATGAGACACTTAAAGTAGTAAAGGAGTTTTGCTATTTGGGGAGCAAAATAACTGATGATGGTCGAAGTAGAGAGGATATAAAATGTAGACTGGCAATGGCAAGGAAAGCGTTTCTGAAGAAGAGAAATTTGTTAACATCGAGTATAGATTTAAGTGTCAGGAAGTCGTTTCTGAAAGTATTTGTATGGAGTGTAGCCATGTATGGAAGTGAAACACGGACGATAACTAGTTTTGACAAGAAGAGAATAGAAGCTTTCGAAATGTGGTGCTACAGAAGAATGCTGAAGATTAGATGGGTAGATCACATAACTAATGAGGAAGTATTGAATCGGATTGGGGAGAAGAGAAGTTTGTGGCACAACTTGACCAGAAGAAGGGATTGGTTGGTAGGACACTTTCTGAGGCATCAAGGGATCACCAATTTAGTACTGGAGGGCAGCGTGGAGGGTAAAAATCATAGAGGGAGACCAAGAGTGACTACACTAAGCAGATTCAGAAGGATGTGGGTTGCAGCAGGTACTGGGAGATGAAGAAGCTTGCACAAGACAGAGTAGCATGGAGAGATGCATCAAGCCAGTCTCAGGACTGAGGACCACAACAACAACAACAAAAACAACAACATTTGTAAATAACTATTTATATTTATGTATTAAACTTCCCATAAATCTACAAGTAGTTTTTATTCGAATAGAATTTTCTATACTTCACAGGAGGAGTTCTGTGTGGTTAGTGACGCTAACAGCCGCCCTTCTTTTCCATTAAATATGTCTCGCCAAAATAACAATAACAGAGGCAGAATGGTAGCGAATAATATTTGATGAAGATTGAAATGGAGCAGTTCTCCAATAAAGACTTTCGTCGAGAGGTATACAAAAGTTGGTTAGCACCAAAGATAGTTTCAGAGTCTGCTGCCTCGTTATTTGTACACAAAAATAATTTATCATCTCAGCTCAGACACACAAGCCATACGTAGACGAAAGTATTCGCCATGAAAGCAGGAAACATCAACACATTCACTCTCATATAGAAGTAGTGCAGTTTGCAGTTGAAGAAAAATCCCAGCCCCAACTGTGTGGACGTGTTCAGTGTACAAAGCACCTTTGCGCCCGCGACCAGGCAAGAATTGTTTCAAGAAATATTAAGAAAATTATAAGAAAGTTATAACAACGTTGAGTCATTAACTATCGAATTTGTATACCGCAGTGTCGTGATGATTAGTTGTGGGGACCATATTTAATGCCGATATTTTGTAGATGTTAGGATGAATCTTTACAAACCTACTATAGAAAACACATCATCATAATAAAACTAACGTGTTAAAAATGGACAACGTTTTTATAATTTTGCTCATATTCTTTTACTGTTTTTGGACTCAGGGACCAAAGTTACCGGGCCTCTTGTAAACAAGCAAACACTTGAGGTAGGATGTTTCCAGACAGAGTGAGAACATATTGAGCGGTAAATGTATGCGTCACTTTATTCATATCGTGCCTTTGGACGAAAATAGTTTTGCTTCGTTTGACAGCCAGAGTCATGTTGTACCCCGACTGATACTGACATGTTGGAAAGAAAGAAAAAAAACCTAAATTGAAGTATTCTGTCAGAGAATCGTAAAAATAGAAAAATGAATTTTTAAATACCCTGCAATAAATACCTGCCTGGCCAGTGTTAATAATAACTTCTTTCTTGAAATCCTGTATCAAATTTAACGTCGGGGTTCGAAAAGTGTCTGCAGTTACCTAGGTTTCTTCGATCGTCGCTGTTTGTCTTCTTGAAACAAATCTTGTCACTTTCCGCTAGCGAGTTCTGTGCTTATTTTTGAATCTATGAACCCAGCTGTCAGAAGCATTAAATTTAAAGTCTGAAAACCTTTGCGGTGCTACTGAGACCTACCGTTCTAAATTTCACTTATTCCCTTACTCATAATTATCTCGGTCTTCAACAAAACGATCCTACGTCCAGGAACCTGATTGATGCGTTCTTATCAAATTGATTGCCTCCTTTTTCCTTAACCGAGTGCATCCTTTTTTTTGTAATGTATTTAAGTTTCCACCTGGGGTGAGCCTTTGTGATATTAACAACGTTAATTCTGTAATCCAAAGACAAACAGTCTATCTCTCTTGCCTTCTTTTCTTCATATTCATCCCATGAGCTGTGTTTTCGAAAGGTTCACCGTCACAATTTTCATTTTCCTGAGCAAGTTCATCTTGAGTTACAGGTACTTTTTCAGCCAGCATGTCCATAATATGGCTGCAAATTTCTACACCGTCAACATTGCTTCGCGAGAAATTGTCATTGAAGACTCCGAAGCAATCAAATTCTTTGCAGCAAGCAAGCTTTCGCAATAAACAACCGCTTCTTTAAACATGACCTTCGACATTTCACTGTATAACGAATCTTCTGTGGTGTCACCGCCAGACACCACACTTGCTAGGTGGTAGCCTTTAAATCGGCCGCGGTCCGGTAGTATACGTCGGACCCGCGTGTCGCCACTATCAGTGATTGCAGACCGAGCGCCGCCACACGGCAGGTCTAGAGAGACTTCCCAGTTGTACAGCCAACTTTGCTAGCGATGGTTCACTGACTACATACGCTCTCATTTGCCGAGACGATAGTTAGCATAGCCTTCAGCTACGTTATTTGCTACGACCTAGCAAGGCGCCATTATCAGTTACTATTGATATAGTGAATACCGACGTTCGTCATTAATGGATTAAAGTTAAGTATTCCACCATCTACGTCCGTTGTTTCTAAATTCTAATATCCTTGTCTGTTCCATGCCTCACGCCAGCCTGCGTGAGCTAAATCGCGTGCCTTTCGGCCTCCTTAGTAACACGGTGTTGGCTCTCCTGCCAACCACAATATCTTCAGCTTCTGATACTTTCGCAGTGTCTTCATTGGTAGACATTTTTTATTCACAATAATGGAAAAATTCCGATCATATATCACAGTACAGAACGCTCCTATCTCTGTGAAACAGGTATGAACTGGCTTAGTTCCGTGCGGGCCTTAACACTTCCTGATCGTCTGCCTGTTTATATAGAAAAAAGGACAACAGCTATCCTCTGCTTTTCCACGAAGACACCAGTTCCTCAAATTTACAACGAATATTTATAACCTTTCCACACCTTATAATATCGCCCAATTTTATAATAACATTGTAATGACAGTTATTAACACTGTAATTTACCTCCATTAAAATGCATTAGAAATTATTCAACTTTTTAAAATGAAAATATTCACGAGTGTAAGTCACATTTTAAGAACGCTGTGACAGCTATTTTATTAACAAAATAAAATTATTTACGATACAGTTGATAATACTTAAGGTCATTAACTTAATTTAAAAGTTGTTATAATTGTTAAAACTATTAAGAAAAACAAAATAAAATCGAGCCTATAGATAGGATCGATTCCGGAGCAGAAATATGACATTCGAGTACGCTTCTGTGTTAAGCTATTTCACCTGTGCGCTGCAATGCTTCTTCTGACGGTATATGAGATGCGTGTGAGCTACGCTTAAAATGTTAGAGCCTTTTATCTCGGAATTTTCTGGATAGAGCGCTTTAAAACTCTTGTGAGTGGATATCCTTGAGGTACACTACCAATCTGCGAAGTCTCATCTCGAACTGAATTGTCGATACCGGAAGGTCCCTATATAAGAAGGTACAAACACGAGTGAACATAGTGAGAAAGCTAGTAGTTAGTACATGGGGAGCGAATACATTAGTACTCCTTCGAGCTTCCCTTGTGTTGGCACACCCAGCAGCAGAATGATGTGCTCCAAACTGGCCCTGCAGCGCTCACGTGATGAAAGCCGATGTTCATTTGAACGCAACTACGATAACCATTAGTAGCACATTCACATCTACTCATACACGCTGGCTGGCAATATTACGAAGGAATGAAATATTTTGTCTTTGTACCGATTCATGTAAGGTGCGCATAAATTTGGGCAAGGATTATTCAGGCATTATATCGAAAGTCATGGATTATACAGGGTGAAAAGCATTTAAACCGACAAACTCTGGGAGGTTGTAGGGGACACCAAAACAAATATTTTTCCCTAATGTCATTTTTTTCCTATGAGGACTATTTAAACCGGTAGAGGCCGTATTACGCTCTTCAGTTCTTACAGGCGGTATTACGATCTTCAGTTGTTAGAGAACGTATTACGCTCTTCAGTTGTAGGCAACTGCTGTCTACCAGTGTAGTAGTGCATTGTCTCTTTTTACTAATGGAGCGATACACCTGGAGTGAGTACAATGATATGGTTGGTGCGTGCTACGTAGCGCACCACAACGGACGAGCTGTACAGCGGGTTTATCAACAACAATATCCTAATCGCCGTATCCCGCATCATACGACCTTTGCAGTTGTGTACCAACGTCTGCATGAGACCGGGTCATTTTGCAGATTACCTGGACAGGGACGCCGTCGCACGGTAAGAACGCGGCAATTTGAGGAAGCTGTCTTGCAGCTTGTGGAGCGGGATCCTTCAATCAGCACTTGTGCAATTGCACGTCACATGGGGACGAATCAGACGAATGTAAAAACAGTCCTTCGAGAGCAATTGTTACGTCCATTTCACTTACAGCGTGTCCACAACCTGGAACCAGTTGATTATCCACCCAGAGCACAGTTTTCACAGTGGTATTTGGAACAGTGTGAAATGCATCCTACATTTCCATCCTCTGTGTTGTTTAGCGATGAACCAACGTTCGGGGGTGATGGAGTCTTCAACATGCACAATTCGCAAGTTTGGAGTGAGGGTAACCCACATGCCACAGTTACTAGCGCTCATCAAGTGCGGTTCTTCGTTAATGTGTGGGTAGGTGTTGTTGGGGACTGTTTAATTGGGCTGTATCTGCTGCCTAGTTGTTGTCTCTTGGTCATAAAAAAATGGAAAAGTGTTTGTTGGTTTAATTAATCTGCTGCCAACGAAATCTTCCTCTACCGGTTTAAATACTCCTCATAGGAAAAAAATGACTTTAGGGAAAAATAGTTGTTTTGATGTCTCCTACAACCTCCCAGAGTTTGTCGGTTTAAATACTTTTCACCCTGTATAGAAGATACCAATAAATATCTACACTTGGTTGTGAATTGAAATTTTGCGGTCTAGTTCGTACTGGCAGTTAATGGTGCGGCGATGTCGAGAACCTGCAGTCTGTGACTAGTTTACTCTTATTATTCCTTCTACATATTCCAATATTTTGTGCACAGCAACAACTACCTTCACATTTGAGCGAGCCGGCCGCTGGTGGCCTAGTAGTCTGGAACCGCGCGATCACTACGGTCGCAGGTTTGAATCCTGCCTCGGGCATGGATGTGTGTGATGTCCTTAGGTTAGTTAGGTTAGCGCTGCACCACGCTCGCTATTGAATGGCTACTCAAAGAAGAGTTCCTTTAAATGGGTTTCAAACCATTGTTCTTCACCAGCTCGCTACTTTCACGACATGTAGATTTTTTTGGGCTACAAAGGAATATCTCTCGGAAAATTTTTACTACTTCAGCTGCAACATCTGTTCATCCGCAGCTTCTCCCTTTACAGACTCAACCTGTGTCCTTGAACTGTTGGTACCACTGCAGAATGCTTTGTTGGGTTGAAAGTTGGACGTCTATGATTTTACTGTGTGCATACACAACCTCTGAGTCTGAGATATTATTAGCGCGAGCAATTGTCGGGGGTAGTCGGAAGTGGTCGGAGACAGGGTGCGCTGGAGAGAAGCCGCGAGGCATGAGAGGTAGAGAAGCCTGCCGTGAGCGTGCTAATAGTTACGCCATCTACACTCCTGGAAATGGAAAAAAGAAAACATTGACACCGGTGTGTCAGACCCACCATACTTGCTCCGGACACTGCGAGAGGGCTGTACAAGCAAAGATCACACGCACGGCACAGCGGACACACCAGGAACCGCGGTGTTGACCGTCGAATGGCGCTAGCTGCGCAGCATTTGTGCACCGCCGCCGTCAGTGTCAGCCAGTTTGCCGTGGCATACGGAGCTCCATCGCAGTCTTTTAACACTGGTAGCATGCCGCGACAGCGTGGACGTGAACCGTATCTGCAGTTGACGGACTTTGAGCGTGGGCGTATAGTGGGCATGCGGGAGGCCGGGTGGACGTACCGCCGAATTGCTCAACACGTGGGGCGTGAGGTCTCCACAGTACACCGATGTTGTCGCCAGTGGTCGGCGGAAGGTGCACGTGCCCGTCGACCTGGGACCGGACCGCAGCGACGCACGGATGCACGCCAAGACCGTAGGATCCTACGCAGTGCCGTAGGGGACCGCACCGCCACTTCCCAGCAAATTAGGGACACTGTTGCTCCTGGGGTATCGGCGAGGACCATTCGCAACCGTCTCCATGAAGCTGGGCTACGGTCCCGCACACCGTTAGGCCGTCTTCCGCTCACGCCCCAACATCGTGCAGCCCGCCTCCAGTGGTGTCGCGACAGGCGTGAATGGAGGGACGAATGGAGACGTGTCGTCTTCAGCGATGAGAGTCGCTTCTGCCTTGGTGCCAATGATGGTCGTATGCGTGTTTGGCGCCGTGCAGGTGAGCGCCACAATCAGGACTGCATACGACCAAGGCACACAGGGCCAACACCCGGCATCATGGTGTGGGGAGCGATGTCCTACACTGGCCGTACACCTCTGGTGATCATCGAGGGGACACTGAATAGTGCACGGTACATCCAAACCGTCATCGAACCCATCGTTCTACCATTCCTAGACCGGCAAGGGAACTTGCTGTTCCAACAGGACAATGCACGTCCGCATGTATCCTGTGCCACCCAACGTGCTCTCGAAGGTGTAAGTCAACTACCCTGGCCCGCAAGATCTCCGGATCTGTATTGCTGCGAAAGGTGGATATACACTGTACTAGTGCCGACATTGTGCATGCTCTGTTGCCTGTGTCTATGCGCCTGTGGTTCTGTCAGTGTGATCATGTGATGTATCTGACCCCAGGAATGTGTCAATAAAATTTCCCCTTCCTGGGACAATGAATTCACGGTGTTCTTATTTCATTTTATAGGAGTGTATTTTCGACACATTGTAACTTAACAGTTACACACTTTTTAACGTGTAATGCTAACTGTAACTTGAATCTAAATGCTGAGTGCAGCCATGGCTTGACAAATATTTATCATTTGTAACATTAATATAAGATATCGCATCTCTCATTTATAAATAACCTGAATGATCGCTTTCGCCTGCGAGAGAGCAGCATTGTAAATAACAAAATGGTTCAAATGGCTCTGAGCACTATGGGACTTAACATCTGTGGTCACCAGTCACCTAGAACTTAGAACTACTTACACCTAACTAACCTAAGGACATCACACACATCCATGCCCGAGGCAGGATTCGAACCTGCGACCGTAACAGTCCCGCGGTTCCGGACTGAGCGCCTAGAACAGCGAGACCACCGCGGCCGGCTTGTAAATAACATCGTTGGCTTGTTAGCATTCCGTGATTTTTAACGAACTTGTGTATTCCGTTACTTTGCTAATGATTTTTTTCCTGATAATAGACTTGACTACGGAAGGACGTATTTTCAAGGGAGAGGTAGTTCCAGTGTAAAAAAAAAAAAAAAAAAGAAACGAAGGCGCCATTGCTGCGAGATATCAGAAAATATGAATTTTTGTCAATATACGCTCTGGCAAAAAGCTGAATGTGTACTGTAGTAGGGCGCTCTTGTATGAAGCTGAATATACACTGTACTAGTTGAGCACTGAGAAGAATGTTTTTATGAAGTAATGATTATCAATAAAGATAAAATTTTTCACATTTCTGAAGTGAATATCATGTTCACCTTTCCTCTTCTAGGAATTACGACACGAAGTGCAAGCTAGCAGAAGACTCAGGATGTTAAATACTAGGTAGTACTGTGCGATCCCTGTTTAATATCACGGTCTTTTGGAATGAACAGATTCTCTTTTGTGAAAAGCGAAAATTTGTGGAGCTTGCCCTACCGACACAGACTATCATAACTGTTCAGAATCGTATCCGTCTGACTTGCTCTTTTCAATAACACCGTCAAGAAATGTTCAGGGTAGACATGGGCAAACAGAAACACATAACTGTTTCGAAACAAATGAGATAGCACAATACAATGTTTCGAAACGCAACAGTTTGTGTTTCGTAATTGTATAGGCCTACGCATCATATCATATTGAGTGTCTACTGTATAAATATTGTCATACAAACACAAATGACGTGCGAGAGCACCAATCATATCGCAGAAAGTATGAAAACTTCGGTTTGGTGTCTAGACAGGTATTTCCTGCAGCAAATGCGCTGCTTTCATGTCATGTGACTTCCATATTTTCCAATTAGCTGAGGTCAGTTTGCATGGGTTGGCCGATATAGCCGAGCGGTTCCAGGCGCTTCAGTCAGGAACCGTGCGACCGCTACGGTCGCAGGTTCGAATCCAACCTCGGGCATGGATGTGTGTGATGTCCTTAGGTTAGTTAGGTTTAAGTAGTTGTAAGTTCTAGATATTAAGTCCCATAGTGCTGAGAGTCATTTGAACCATTAGAGTTTCTATGGTTAACATAACAGATTTTGCCTAATTTTGATAGGTTTTATGAGTGATGATCTGTATGTGCTCTTATAAGGCATATCATGGGATATAATTTATTGCGATAGCATTCTGGGAAGCAAGGCACTGAATTAACATTTATGAGTGTGCCACTCACACTTTTCTCACTCACAGTTAAATTTTCCAATGTTTTCGGTATGTTTCCTTCAAGTATAAAATCCAGACTAAAATTTAAAGCAATGCATACAGTGTAATGCCTTTGTGATACCTATATCATTCCGGCCTCGGTGGTCTCGCGGTTCTAGGCGCGCAGTCCGGAACCGTGCGACTGCTCCGGTCGCAGGTTCGAATTCTGCCTCGGGCATGGATGTGTGTGATGTCCTTAGGTTAGTTAGGTTTAAGTAGTTCTAACTTCTAGGGGACTAATGACCACAGCAGTTGAGTCCCATAGTGCTCAGAGCCATTTGAACCATTTGAACCTATATCATGGCAAATGTGGCTCTACACCACTTACAATTGTTGTTAAGGAAGTTTGTTCGATGTACAGGTATACTCACAGCAAGCAGATATATTATCATTTTATTACAAACTTCCCCAGGAAATCAGAGATAAATTTAAGTTGCTGTTGAAATGCAATTTTATCATAGCATCTGAAAGCCAAAAACAAAAGTAACAAAGTACCATTATTAATTTGCCTGAGCATTATCTATGATACACAAGTATTAAGATGCCTATATTGCGTAATAACCAAACACAGCACATTTACAACATACAAACATATACATACACAAATAAGATAATTATTCTCGAACACATAAATAAACATACTCAAAAAAAATAAACTCACTGAATGGTGAACAAAAACGTAAGTGTCTTCCGCGTGCAACGAATCTTAGAAAATTGTTCTTATACGGTAGCTACATGTGAGATTTAGTGGACTAAACAATATACAGTCAAATACAAATTCAGTGCACATTGGCCAGAGAAGAACAAAATCATCAGAAATTTTACTGTTTCATTTCTGAATAGATCTACTGTACCTATTCTAAGCTGTAGTTTAGAAATATCATTTTTGATACTTTTTAGCTTGAAAGACGGGATCGTCTGTCTGTTAATTGTTTGGCTCTTCTTTGAAAATATGCTCTCACATGGAACAGAGGTGGCCATAACACAAAGACTTCATTTCATTGTTTCAAACAGCATAGGAAACAACACATGATTTGATTTCCACCATAGCAATGGATCTTGTGATGTTTGCATCAGTGGCATCTTCATATACTTATCAAGTTGCAGCACGTGTATGTTATAAGAGATGATTTGTTTGAGTGAATGTTTTTCGCACTTTTATTATTTTGAATGCGAATAGTGTTTATTGTTTGTAGGTGTTTATAAAGCAGATATTACCCCGTTTCGGAATAGGGCAGTCAATTAGAACCGAAGCCTTATTTTCGGAAACCTTAAGCTTCGTGCGGTTGAGTGTCAAAAAGATTTCGACACACTTGAAAGTGTTTCATGAAGTGAATGTTAAATGTGTTTCAGTATCTGTACCGTACCCCGAATCTCGTCCGAGACAGAGCGGAATGAAAACTCACTTTTTCGATACAATTAGTCCGTCCCAACCATAAGTGGACTGGAGCAGCGTTATTTTGAAACAGCGATACAGTTTCTGTGTCTGGCAAGAGATCGATTCTGGTCCTAGTATCCGAGACACCACTGTGAAACACAGCCGTTTCGAAACACTGAAACAGTTCCACGTTTCGATACATTGTATCGAAACACAGAAACAGTGGACAAGTCTAGTGCAGAGCTACATTACGACGCAGATCTTGAAAAGCTGTTTCTTACGCTGGCTGCTACGAAGAACTTTAAGATTGGGTGCCCTCGATTGCAGTCCAGAGACGCCACGCAATGCTGCAAAATTAACAATTTACTCTTTTTCAGTCAAGAAGACATTAATTAAGATCCACAGCACTAAATATTTTATTTTTGATGAGAAAATCAATTTCTAGTTTCATGTGCAAAAGTAACACCAGAGGACAGATTTATTTAAAACATTTAATACTAGGAAGGAAAGAGGACCTGGTAAGAGTAGGGAACAGTACTTACAATCAATTTTGCAGCGGGTAGTTACGAGGTCTGTTTGTTCTTTTCGTTCTTATCAGGAATACTTAATAACTTTTCTAGTGGCCATGAGAGGGTCATTAGTAAGTTTTTATTGGTTTCTTCCATTTTTCTTTACATCGATTAAGGTTAGTAGACCAAACCCCTCCTGATCATTCAGTTTCTACAGGATGTTTCAAAAATGACCGGTATATTTGAAACGGCAATAAAACTAAACGAGCAGCGATAGAAATACACCGTTTGTTGCAATATGCTTGGGACGACAGTAGATTTTCAGGCGGACAAACTTTCGAAATTACAGTAGTTACAATCTTCAACAACAGATGGCGCTGCAAGTGATGTGAAAGATATAGAAGACAACGCAGTCTGTGGGTGCGCCATTCTGTACGTCGTCTTTCTGCTGTAAGCGTGTGCTGTTCACAACGTGCAAGTGTGCTGTGGACAACATGGTTTATTCCTTAGTACAGAGGATTTTTCTGGTGTTGGAATTCCACCGCCTAGAACACAGTGTAGTTGCAACAAGACGAAGTTTTCAACGGAGGTTTAATGTAACCAAAGGACCGAGAAGCGATACAATAAAGGATCTGTTTGAAAAATTTCAACAGACTGGGAACGTGACGGATGAACGTGCTGGAAAGGTAGGGCGACCGCGTACGGCAACCACAGAGGGCAACGCGCAGCTAGTGCAGCAGGTGATCCAACAGCGGTACATCGCACGGCCGACGTCTTTAATTTTCTGAATGAATATTTCGATGATCGTGTGATTGCTTTGGGCTATCCGAAACATACAGGAGGCGGCGTGGATTGGCCTCCCTATTCGCCAGACATGAACCCCTGTGACTTCTTTCTGTGGGGACACTTGAAAGACCAGGTGTACCGCCAGAATCCAGAAACAATTGAACAGCTGAAGCAGTACATCTCATCTGCATGTGAAGCCATTCCGCCAGACACGTTGTCAAAGGTTTCGGGTAATTTCATTCAGAGACTACGCCATATTACTGCTACGCATAGTGGATATGTGGAAAATATCGTACTATAGTGTTTCCCAGACCGCAGCGCCATCTGTTGTTGAAAATTGTAACTAATGTAATTTCGAAAGTTTGTCCGCCTGAAAATCTACTGTTGTCCCAAGCATATTGGAACAAACGGTGTATTTCTATCGTTGCTCGTTTAGTTTTTATTGCCGTTTCAAATATACCGGTCATTTTTGAAACACCCTGCATGTATAAAGGTATGACAGTAATTGTTGCAATTAGTCCATGCATTGCATTCCGCATGGATCGCAGTATTGATTATTGAAATATTTTAGCACGTTGCTGATCAGGCAGTGGCAGCGGCAAGGCGAGGTAAGTTGTCTATTGCGTACAGGTGTATTGCAGAACAGTTGTTAGGAGACGTTAGAGGATATTTTAAAACTCGCAGTCAGATTTATATATTTTCGTGGTTCCATTTACTGGTGATTCTAATGAACATTGTGTTAACACACAGACGCACTTTCACACGTCAACCGGCGTACTAGGATTTCGTTTCTGCGTTGTTTGAGGACTTCACAGTGGAAGATGCTTCGTCTATCCACTGCATTTTCAAAATTTTTGAAGCAGTACCTAGTAGTTGATGCATAGCGTTTATTTGTTGTTGCTTTCGCTCTGCTTTGTGTTGATTCAAAAGTTTCATTTCAGCAAGTTTCTAGTTCAGTAAAAGCTAGAGCACAGACAGGAATGGATGCAGTAGAAATAGCTTCAAACGAAGTTCCGGAAAATTTAAGACATAGTGTAGGAAATTCTACTAAGGATAAAGAAATCAGTGTTCAATTTGGAGAAACTAAAGGATCTAACAGCAGACAGGAACAAAATTTCAAGGTAAAGGAAGAGAACTTCAGATTGTTTCGTGACGAGATAAATGACAAGATCAAAGGATCTAAGGATGAGATTAAAGACAATTTAAATTGTAAATTCAGGGTGTGTGCGACCCGGAACAACCGCGGGATCCGGGAAAAACGCGGGAATTTTTTCATCCGGGAGAAAGCATGAGATTTGTTTTTAAAATTCCGAGAATTTTTCGCTGTTTTTGTTTTCAGTTAAATTTTTGTATTGTTGTCTAGTAAAAACCGATTCTCTAACAAATTATACTACAGTATCCCGCTACTGCAGAACAATACTTCAGCAATAAAACTTGAACGAGACAAAAAACGAAAACAAAACTTAAACTGGAAAGAAAATGCGCCATATATACAACAACAAAACACAGTGCTCATACAAACGTCTACAAAATAGTTCAAATGGCTCTGAGCACTATGGGAGAGGATATAAAATGTAGACTGGCAACGGCAAGGAAAGCGTTTCTGAAGAAGAAAAATTTGTTAACATCGAGTATAGATTTAAATGTCAGGAAGTCGTTTCTGAGAGTATTTGTATGGAGCGTAGCCATGTATGGAAGTGAAACATGGACGATAAACAGTTTAGACAAGAAAAGGATGGAAGCTTTCGAAGTGTGGTGCTACAGAAGAATGCTGAAAATTAGATGGGTAGATCACATAACTAATGAGGAGGTATTGAATAGAATTGGGGAGAAGAGGAGCTTGTGGCACAACTTGACTAGAAGAAGGGATCGGTTGGTAGGACATGTTCTGAGACATCGAGGGATCACCAATTTAGTATTGGAGGGCAGCGTGGAGGGCAAAAATTGTAGAGGGAGACCAAGAGATGAATACACTAAGCAAATTCAGAAGGATGTAGGCTGCAGTAGGTGCTGGGAGATGAAGAAGTTTGCACAGGATAGAGTAGCATGGAGAGCTGCATCAAACCAGTCTCAGGACTGAAGACCACAACAACAATAACGCTATGGGACTTAACATCTGAAGTCATCAGTCCCCTAGAACTTAGAACTACTTAAAGCTAACTAACCTAATGACATCAAACACATCCATGCCCGAGGCAGGATTCGAACCTGCGACCGTAGCAGCAACGCGGTTCTGGATTGAAGCGCCTAGAACCGCTCGGCCACACTGGCCGGCTATATGCCAGTTAAATAATACATATTATAATAAGCCATGTAAAATGACTGTCATTGGCGCCACCTACTGTCGAGATTTGTGCCATGTCGAACAGCTTGTGTCAATTTTAGTGCTGAAAGAAGGGATGAACGTTTAACGTCCCGTCGATAACTTGGTCATTAGAGGCGGGGCACAGGTTGGAATGAGTGAGAAGCGCAGCAGCAGCGCGGTTCTGGACTGAAGCGCCTAGAACCGCTCGGTGACAGCGCCCGGCCAAGCGTCTGCCAACAGCAATAAATTTGTCAAAGGCTTTAGGAAGACCATGCAATTCTTGCAACAACAAATTGCCTCCGATTATCGTGACGTCACAACTGTTTAAATTTGCTTCGTTTTAGCAGTTACGAGCGTGTTCATGCACATGTGCAGTTGAGTAGTAGATTCTCCCGCTTCTGGCAGAAATGTGGTTGTTGGCTGTGTCATTAGTCCCAGTAAACAGCTAGATGCTACAGGGCACAGAAAAATTCTACTGGCACACCCAAGCTCCCAGACTCATGCATAACCAGTAGATCTGTATCTATGAGACCGGGGGAAAAATTATTATTCTTGAGGAAAAAAAAACAACCTTAAAACCTCGTTTCACAAAGCGCCTAGCATCCAGCTTCCTTTGGTCAATCGATTATGACTTAGAAACGCATCCCTATCGGTTTTTGAACATTTTTGAACACATTCTAGGTAATTTCATAAATTTTCGGGCGTGCAGTCGCATAGGTTCAACTTCTTTTTCTGTAAGAAGAAGTTGAATTTATGCGCAATTATGCAATCTTTGCGCCGCGAAAATGTGAAGATGCACATTCTAAGTTGATTTCTGAACGAATCATAAGTTGATTTGCGAATGCGCGCGTAGTGTACGTGATGTCTCTTATCAGGGGAATCCTTGTCGCATCTCGAAATAAACTTTCCGGCAGAGAAAAGAGGCTATACGAGCTGAGCGGAGTAAAGGCGAACGGATGAATGCCAACCGCTGTCTGATTATGTGGATGATTGGGTTTGCGAGTGATCAGCGTTGCTATAATTACTAGCGAAATCCGTAGATTCAGACTGCCAGAGAGGAAATAAACTAACAGGAGTAACAGGTAAGAGAGATTACGTATTTTTTGTCGGTGTATCCAAGAAAATGAAATTTTGACGGAAAATTTTCGGCCTGATCGCTAAATTAGTAAGAGCCAGTTGCACAGTCCCGGGCTAGCAGCCGCTTTAAGTTCTTCTGTTCTGGAAGTATGGCGGAAAACGAGTTGTACGAACATGTCACAACGCCTAACCGAAGCCGGCCGGTGTGGCCGAGCGGATCTAGGCGATTTAGTCTGGAACCGCGCTACAGTCGCAGGTTCGAATCCTTCCTCGTGCATCCATGTGTGTGATGTCGTTAGGTTAGTCTGGTTTAAGTAGTTCTAAGTTCAAGGAACTGATGACCTCAGATTTTAAGTCCCATAGTGCACGGAGCCATTTGAACCATTTGAGCCTAACCGGAAAACAATCGCGGGGTAACTAAACCGGTGATTCTGGAAGAGTTAGTGAAGTTAATGGCAGGTATAGTTACAGAATTAGTGATGTCAAGACTGTTTGTTAGAACGAGGGAGGCGAAGAGACGGGGACATTACACAAATTATGGAAGAATATGACGATTCCAAATTTGTATAAAAATTTCGTGCTACTACTTTTCGATCTCATGCTTGGGAAAGTGGAGCGTATGAATGAAGTGTTAAACTATTTAATAACATAAAGCTTTTTGTTTGTAGTAGGCCCAATAAGTATTTGATATTGGAACTTTGTGAATTAAATGCTGTCGTGTTATAAAAATAACCATTTGTGCCAAAATAGTCTCGTTTATTTGGTGTGTGTTACAATTGCTGCGGTATTGGGAAGGCCTGTTTTGTTTCATCTAGCAGACAGTGAGAAAATAGACGTAATCAGATCGAGAAACCACACTAGTCGTGCATCCTAGTTGTTTTAACAGCTTTGCCAGTATTAGACAACGACGTTTCAATTTTTCATGTAGTGTATATTTAATTTTGTAAAATGTAAACTTTCACGGCCGGAAGTGTCATGATTAATAAAATTCTTTTCCGGGCTATTATGCCGTGGTCTGATGGATTTCTCATTGTAACCCGACGTTTCGTCCCCATCTGCGGAGGACATCTTCAAGGGGGTTCGTGGCTTCTGTTAACTTCCGAAACACACACTGTCTCACTACTGACTGCAGCAAATTTTTGTTTTCGCGTGCTCCCACGCATAGGCGTGACGTCACATGTTTTGAATACGCGAGCGCAACTGGCCGTTGTCGGTTGCCGCCGTCCGCTGTTGCTATCATCCCATGGCGGAAGACTGGTACACATCTTCTTCAGCACCGGCATCCAGATGTCATTCAATTTCACGCCCTCCTCCTTCCTATTAAAATTCCTGGGGTGTTTCATAATCTCTATAGCCTCTCTGTAAAGCCTTTCATGATATCCACTTGTGGCTGCCAGTACTTGAGTTCTTTTGCAAAATCGAAAGTTTTCCTGCCTTTTATTAAGGACGTCACTGACCGCATAGGGAAAACAAAAATTTGCTGCAGTCAGTAGTGAGACAGTGTGTGTTTCGGAAGTTAACAGAAGCCACGAACCCCCTTGAAGATGTCCTCCGCAGATGGGGACGAAACTTTGGGTTACAATGCGAAATCCATCAGACCACGGCATAATAGCCCGGAAAAGAATTTTATTAATCATATTTAATTTTGTCGCACAAAACAGCAAGTTGTTAGCTAATAGGGAATAAAGAGCGCAAATTTTCTGAAGAGTTCTTGTATGCAATTAATCCCATCCAGTAATAACAACAAGTCTATTTTTTTTTTTTTTTTTTTTTTTTTTTTTTTTTTTTTTTTTAAAGGGAAGGGGCAAGATGTCAGCCTGATGGACTGGAAGCAGGAGAAGGACCACAGGACATTTTAATTTCCTCTGTTCTGAATATAGTTTGATGGCATCCACTACAATATATACACTTTTCAGTCCCACAGAGCGAAATACAGTGACGTGCGATAGAAGAGTGCTGTGTGAAGAGGCGTAACACTACACTTTGGCACACTTAAGACCAAATAACATGTCTTACATTTCCTCGAACACACATGTTTTATGCATCACTCTTCTGAAAGATGTGCGCTACAAAGTGAAAATATTTTTGAAAATTTGTTTTCTTTTTTCAAATTTTTGACGCCCTATCTCAAACGCTCGAGGAAGGGGCGGTGGCGCCACTATCTAGTATTGCCCCGGTTCGGAAATATCGTAGATTCGTGGCTGATGCGCAGAGCAGCGTGCGTTGTAGTGAAGTGGGTAGTCTCCACGTGACTCGTGTTTACATTTAGATCATGGTTAATGATGTTTCGTTTGTGTGGCACTAAACTGCGCGGTTATCAGCACTCTTACGAAGTCCCAATTTGTACAGAGTCCAAGTTTTTGTACACAGTCCATTCTAGCCACTGTCACAGATGATGATGATGATGTTGATGATGATGATGATATCATGAGGACATCACATGCACCCAGTCCCCAGGCAGAGAAAATCCCCAACTCTGCCGGGAATCAAACCCGGGATCCCGTGATCCAGAGGCAGAAGACATTTACATTTAGTGATTTTGCTGTTTTCTCATCGTTTACTGCTCTAGCGTCAAATGAAAACAAAACGGATTTCTGTGGCCGGGAACTATCAAGTGAATTAAAATACATTCACATAATTACGGAAGACTAAGATATTTTATTAGTATCAGATTTGATTTTATTTCCGCCTTTCTGACAGTCAAGCATTAATCGCGTTGCAGAACAATGAAGTTATTTTTGCTAGAGAAATTTTCTTTTATTAATGTTTTCCGCTGAGGCAGACAACATATTTGAAACGACGTTTAATTCCACACTATTGGCTAGTTTCAACTGTTCGATGCATTTGAAGTTCACGTTTTCATCTTCTAGCACGTAGCATGTATGGCATGTCATAATAAACAACCAAACATGGTATAATATAGTACTGGTACTCCAAGAAAATTTACACCCCGAAAACCACATTGAAAAGTTTATCAGGTCGATGCGTATTTCATTGGGAATCTGGACATATGAAAAAAAAAAAATGGTTCAAATGGCTCTGAGCACTATGGGACTCAACTGCTGTGGTCATTAGTCCCCTAGAACTTAGAACTACTTAAAGCTAACTAACCTAAGGACATCAGACACATCCATGCCCGAGGCAGGATTCGAACCTGCGACCGTAGCAGTCGCACGGCTCCGGACTGCGCGCCTAGAACCGCGAGACCACCGCGGCCGGCCTGGACATATGAATGTGCACTTTAAATATGCACTTTAAATGTGCACATTTTAGTATGGGTGGCAACTGCTGAAACATATTTCTAACATGTCGCGGGAAAATATTGCGAACGGTGGCTTGTAAAGCGTTACTTTCTAGGTAAATTTCCTTTCACGCACGTTGAACTATGTGCGAGGATGTACAATGAATTTCTTAAATCACACAGCGTTTAACTCTTATTTAGAAATAAACTCTTTGACGAGCCATTTCGAACCCAGATGGCCAGACATTTATCTAGTCATTAAAAATTTTACTGGCACATTTGTGTGATAAGAGCAAAAAAGACCAACATTATATGTGAAAGCTTAGCTTCTCTTGCAGCGTATTAACCTTAGAGACCAATATTACATGTGAAAGCTTTGCTTTTCTTGTAGCAACACTGTGTATATGAATTTAAAGCATTAACTTTAACTGTTCGCGTGTTCGCACTATTTAACAGTGATGTTGCTATTGGCTGACTACATCACGTGTCCTATGCTCTGAATATCCGCTGTCATCCGCTGGCGGGATCGCTTGACATGAGCTATGACTGGCTTACAAAAAAAGGAACGCAATCTCGATTTCAATGCTTCGGAAAGTAACATGGGGTGTTTAGTGGATTTCGAATTTATACTTTTGTAAAACGAAAATATGCAGCGTACATGTTGCTGCACATCAAAGATCTTTCCAAAACGCGTTTTTCCATCTGAGTTTTGTTCCCTAAAGCGCCGGGAAATTCTACTCTCCTGTATAAAATCATAACCATGCAAAGGACTGATATGTTTTACAGTTCAGAGAGAAAATATACTGGCACTTAACAAGGGAAAAGTGTTCTTCACCCGGGAAAAGTGTATTTTTAGCCTGGAAACCCGGGTATGTTTTTTTCCTTGTCCGCGTATACACCCTGCAAATTCGAGAAAGCGTCAGATCATTTGAAAACTCAGGTATACGAGGAGCTGAAGTCTTACATAAATAAACTTGAGTCCAGATGTGGCAATGTACAGTCTGTTTACATTGTTGATTTGAGACAACAGACGTCAAAACAAGAATTGCAAATTAGCACAAAGTTCGAGTAGTTACAGTTACAAACACTGAAGTTTCAAAGACGCAAAAATCAGTTAATGACTGTTGCAAAACGCGTCGAAGAATTATCCGAGAGTGTGACGTAAACGAACAATGTTTCAGACAAAAGGTCAGACGATACTCAGCCGGTTCCGTTCACTAATACCGAAGGATTTCTGTCTCTGCAACATTTTAAGGAAGCGCAGATGACTATTAATCAGCAAAATAAACGTGACGCAAGGACGATACGGAGACAGCTTGTCAGTATCTAAGTAAAGATCGGTTGCTATAACGATACCAGAAGGTTCAATCATTATTACGGTGGAAATTACAATGAACGCACTAATTTTGAAAATTCTGATCACTTTTCTCGTCAACGTGGTATGTTTGCAGGATACAATTGATGGAATGCGAGTTACGGTATGACAGAAAACTCAAAAGTTCAGAAAACATTTTCTCACTGTAACGAAATTTAAACAATGCTAGCAATGAAATTCACCCAGCCGGCCGGTGTGGCCGAGCGGTTCTAGGCGCTTCAGTCTGGAACAGCGCGACCGCTACGGTCGCAGGTTCGAATCCTGCCTCGGGCATGGATGTGTGTGATGTCTCTAGGTTAGTTAGGTTTAAGTAGCTCTAAGTTCTAGGGGACTGATAACCTCAGATGTTAAGTCCTATAGTTCTCAGAACCATTTGAACTTCACCCAAGGGAGTATTACAGTATAAACTGCTATTCACTTGCAGTTACTTCGAAGGAGAACCTACGACAACAATGATATCGGTTGCACATGAATGTCACACGTACGGAGATTTTTATCACGCATTCATGTCCGCTTACTGGTCTGAAATAACTGAAAATGGCGTGAAAAATAAGATTATCATGTTGCAAAATTATGAAAAATCGAATTTTTTAACTCCTGTACAGTACTTTGGAAACATGATGCGCATGAAAATGTCTGCCAAAAAATATTTTTTGAAAGTCTTTTGAAATTTGATAACTGAATTCTATGTACTTTTCAGCGCTGATTTCAAAAGTCCAATCCATTTTTTTCTATCACGTTAGGTTTTCTCACAAAAAAGGGAGTTTTTTTAGGTATTACAAAATTTAAGCAATTTATCACGTTTTTTACAAAGGTATAAAATTTTATTTTATTTATAAATCACATTTTAAACTTCTTTTCTCTTTCTGCCTCTAATGTCCCATTCACAGAGAAAGCAACGGAACTTTGTATAGCCACTTTGTTGATCAAGAAGCATTGAAATCACTTTTAAATTACCACATGGTGTCCATTTGTGGTCTGAATAGCAGAGTTTGCTTAAAACCAGGTCAAGGTTTTCGTAACATTCTTTTAAGTAAACCGAGTGTCCAACTGGTATAGAAGCATACTTATTGCCATTGTGTAGAGCATATTCTATTTTGACACGTGCCATAAGTCCAGGAACATCACTGCTAAACAGCAGGTCACCTTCTTGAGAGAAGAAAAATACAACCTCCTGTTCGTTCGATCGATACCGAGAAAAGAATGTACATGGGGCCAACATCTGTTTATCTTTCATTCCAGATCCTAAAACCTCTACCGATGCTTTAGAAAGGCCTAAGTCTCTACCTAAATCGTTCAGTTCAGATTGTGAGAATGGAATGCGATCGGTTGCGCCAGGATCGTTGCAATCTCTGTCTTCTTCACTATCACCTTGCTGAACCACTGACTTGGGGTCATCTACATTATCCAAAGAATCTGGAGGAGAGGGTATTGTTACTTCAGGCCCATGAGGAACAGGGCGAATAGCTGATTCAATTTAGGGTAAAAAGTATCCTTTTTGTTTTTCAAATTGAAACCTCCTACGTTGCAAGAACAAAAATAGCAGCCATCACTACGATTTTTGGGCCCCCTCCAAACCATTGGTATTGCAAAACGTAAGGACTGCTTTTTACGTTGAAACGATTGCCTCAGTTCTTCAACACACACTGAACAAACTTTGTGTGGGCCCCAAGGCATACCAAGACAGGCGAAATATACTTTTTCAACAAAATCGGAAATGTTTCTTTGTTGCTTTTTAACTGTATAGTTACCACAAATGTAGCAGAAGCAGTCTGGCGAGTTTATACATCCTCTGGTAGCCATTGTCCATTGTCTAGAAAACAACTTCACAACACGAGAAAACAGTCACTACTTTAAAGCACTAGTAACAAAAACATGTGAACAGCACAGAGTGAAGAGGTACTGCGAACTGAAGGACAACAGCAGAAGCTCACTGCTTGGGGATGGCGGGGGGAAGGGGCTGTGCGACAGACAGGACCTGACATGAAAATACTGCTCGTTTCTACTCTAGTATAAAAACGGCTAAATAACAGTTTATGGAGATCCTAAAAACCAAAATTCAAACTCACTAGAGTGCTGAAATATCGAAAAAGGTAAAACTAGACAAGCAGTTTCTGAAATAACTGTAGCTGATGGAATTTTTTCATTAGTTTTCCCGAAATCAGCGTTGAAAACACTATAAAAATAACTTATGAATTTGAAACAATTTTCTGTACGTGATGGAATTTTTCACTATTATTCCCGAAACCAGCGTTGAAAACACTGTAAAATAATTAATTTGAAACAATTTTTATTTCGCACACCTGTGATATTAACTAATCCTTACAGTCCATCGGATTTAATCCATATTTGTCTGACTAAATTACCTACCGGATTATATAGCATATTTTGGCAGGGCGTTGTAAGGATGACTTGGAAGCTTTTCAAACTCTTTTGAAGAACTTGAATTTGGCAACAATGATAAAACACGAAGAGACAACAATAATCAGTATTCGGAAAGTTACCGTCAGCAGCGGAACCGAAAACATGGAATTCATGTGAACGATGAGAGACGCGACGAAAACAGGCATGATATGAGACATCAGCCCTACAGTATAGATTACAGACGCTCGAGAAATGATTCCCGTGGCCATAGGAGTTATCAGTACAGGAACGCAGATCTCGGATAGCTTGAACACAGACGTTATGGCGATGAAGACAATTTTAGATGCAATGGTAATGACAGAGTAAATCGAAATTGTCGTGATAGCACAAACTTCCATTCCGAAAGTGGTGTTCAGGTTGTAGAAATCAGGACACCGAGCGCAGGGACAATAATATTAATAACAGTTACGCAAGACGAAATAATTAGAATGATAGATCAAACGAAAGTTGGTGCGATCATAGAAATTCAAATTCTGAGCGTTATGCAGCTGTAGAAATCAGACCTCGGAACCTAGGCGACAACTCCATGCAAAAGGAACCGACACAACAGTGACGAACCGTTTGCAGTTGCCGACACTCTGCACGCTAACCATATTAATTTGATAGGTTTTGATGACAATAGGGACACACTGTTACAAGAAAATGACGACTGTGAAAATACATTTGTACATTCTACTGTAAAAATTTCCATAGGGTATGTTTCACTCTCTTCTGTACTTGATTTTGGTAGCCCAGTTAATGTGATTAGTGAGACAGTGTTCAGCTAATGTGGTCAATCACCTGTTTGTCCAATTTTGCCTCTATTAAGAACCAAACTGAAGGGAGTGGGTCACGGAAGGAGTGTAGATTAGGGTGACCAAATTATTTTCGGTGAAAACCGGGACACATTCACCCAGGTGCCAATGGACACCTCATTCCACATGTACCCAGGTTTCTTAATTTTAAATATTAATGTTTTGTTGATACATTTTGTTAACCCGAATATTATAACTAATAAGAGGATACAAACGATTGATATACTCTAGAGTATCTGTATAATTAATGACATTTAATAAACGTATACAGTAATAAAGAATGTATTACAATTTTACAAAATTTTACAGCCATTCAACTTTTAATCAGTTAATATTAACATGAGCTTTAATATTACAGAGCACTTGTAGATGGAATTGACTATCCTTGGAGAAAAGGGTATTTTTCACTGCCTCCAGCCTCCTTGCTCATGTCTTTATTCTTTGAGACACAGTGATAAAACTCAGCACAATCCATTTTGTAGTTGTACAGGATCTGCAGTATTGCTTCAACAGAGTCCACCTCCATTCTGTTTCTTCCATCAGTCCACTGGATATTCATGAACGAAAATATTCTTTCCACATTGGCATTATGGGCTGGGATTGCAAATAAATACCTTGCAATTATTACCAACTCAGAATAATGCTGAAGACAGTCACAGATTTTTAAAAAACTCACCCACTTCTCATGAAATTCCAGTTTTTTATCTTCATTCCACTTGTGAAGACTTTCTTCAACAAAATTTGTCAGTATGCCGAACTGATCAAAGAGAATGAAATCATCGAATTCAGTCTCTTTACTCTTCAAATAAGAAACTGTCTCTTCAGCACTTCCCATTTTGGCACTCTCTTCAGTAACATCCAATCAAACACCGGCGATGAGGGTAAATATGAGGCGCTCCACTTGCTGAAATATTCTACACAAGTGTCACAAAACTTGTTAACTTCTTCTCTAAAACTCCTTTCCGCTGCTTCTGATACTTCTGCTCTTTTAAGGACAGATTTAACATTAAAAGAAATGAACTGCTGTTCTCTCCTCTTAGTAACAGTTTCCAGAATATTTTTCAATACATCATTTACCTCTATAACACAGGTACCCGTGGTCTAGGTGTAGCGTTTTGATTCATAATCAAAACGTCTTCGGTCCTGGGTTCGGTCGCCACTGCCTAAATTTTGATAAATAATCAGCATTGACGGCCGAAGACTTCCGGCACAAGAAGTCAGCCTCATTCTGCCAATGGCCTTGTCAAAGAGGGCGGAGGAGCCGATAGAGGTTCAGGGCACTCTCTTGTCCTAGGGGTAGGAAATTGCCCCTAAAGGCGGAAGAATCAGCAATGATCAACGACATGAGGATGCAGAAGGCAATGGAAACCACTGCATTAAAGACACGTAACGTGTATCCACAGGACATGTGGCCTATAGTTGAACAAGTGTCATGATGATCTCTCCATTGGCAAAAGATTCCGGAATAGTCCCCCATTCGGATCTCCGGGAGGGGACTGCCAAGGGGGAGGTTACCATGAGAAAAAGATTGAATAATCAACGAAAGGATAATGTTCTACGAGTCGGGGCGTGGAATGTCAGAAGCTTGAACGTGGTAGGGAAACTAGAAAATCTGAAAAGGGAAATGCAAAGGCTCAATCTAGATATAGTAGGGGTCAGTGAAGTGAAGTGGAAGGAAGACAAGGATTTCTGGTCAGATGAGTATCGGGTAATATCAACAGCAGCAGAAAAGGGCATAACAGGTGTAGGATTCGTTATGAATAGGAAGGAAGGGCAGAGGGTGTGTTACTGTGAACTGTTCAGTGACCGGGTTGTTCTAATCAGAATCGACAGCAGACCAACACCGACAACGATATTTCACGTATACATGCCGACGTCGCAAGCTGAAGATGAACAGATAGAGAAAGTGTATGAGGATATTGAAAGGGTAATGCAGTATGTAAAGGGGGACGAAAATCGAATAGTCATGGGCGAATGGAATGCAGTTGTAGGGGAAGGAGTAGAAGAAAAGGTTACAGGAGAATATGGGCTTGGGACAAGGAATGAAAGAGGAGAAAGACTAATTGAGTTCTGTAACAAGTTTCAGCTAGTAATAGCGAATAACATGTTCAAGAATCATAAGACGAGGAGGTATACTTGGAAAAGGCCGGGAGATACGGGAAGATTTCAGTTAGACAGAGATTCCGAAATCAGATACTGGATTGTAAGGCGTACCCAGGAGCAGACATAGACTCAGGTCACAATATAGTAGTGATGAAGAGTAGGCTGAAGTTCAAGATATTAGTCAGGAAGAATCAATACACTAAGAAGTGGTGTACGGAAGTTCTAAGGAATGACGAGATACGTTTGAAGTTTTCTAACGCTATAGATACAGCAATAAGGAATAGCGCAGAAAGCAACACAGTTGAAGAGGAATGGACGTCTCTAAAAAGGGCCATCACAGAAGTTGGGAAGGAAAACATAGGTACAAAGAAGGAAGCTGCGAAGAAACCATGGGTAACAGAAGAAATACTTCAGTTGATTAATGAAAGAAGGAAGTACAAACATATTCCGGGAAAATCAGGAATACAGAAATACAAATGGCTGAGGAATTAAATAAATAGGAAGTGCAGGGTAGCTAAGACGAAATGGCTGCAGGAAAAATGTGAAGACATCGAAAAAGATATGATTGTCGGAAGGACAGACTCAGCATACAGGAAAGTCAAAACAACCTTTGGTGACATTAAAAGCAACGGTGGTAACATTAAGAGTTCAACGGGAATTCCACTGTTAAATGCAGAGGAGAGAGCAGATAGGTCGAAAGAATACATTGAAAGCCTCTATGAGGGAGAAGATTTGTCTGATGTGATAGAAGAAGAAACAGGGGTCGATTTAGAAGAGATAGGGGATCCAGTATTAGAATCGGAATTTAAAAGAGCTTTGGAACACTTGCAGTTAAATAAGGCAGAAGGGATAGATAACATTCCATCAGAATTTCTAAAATGATTAGGGGAAGTGGCAACAAAACGACTATTCACGTTGGTGTGTAGAATATATGAGTCTGGCGACATACCATCTGACTTTCGGAAAAGCATCATCCACACAATTCCGAAGACGGCAAGAGCTGACAAGTGCGAGAATTACCTCACAACCAGCTTGACAGTTCATGCATCGCAGCTGCTTACAAGAATAATATACAGAAGAGTGGAAAAGAAAATTGAGAATGCGCTAGGTGACGATCAGTTTGGCTTTAGGAAAAGTAAAGGCACGAGAGAGGCAATTGTGACGTTACGGCTAATAATGGAAGCAAGGCTAAA
This sequence comes from Schistocerca gregaria, assembly GCF_023897955.1. Lineage (NCBI taxonomy): Eukaryota > Metazoa > Arthropoda > Insecta > Orthoptera > Acrididae > Schistocerca > Schistocerca gregaria. The sequence continues at coordinate 83,560,713 of NC_064928.1, forward strand.
GAAAAATCAGGACACGTTCATAGGATTTGTCGACCTGGAAAAAGCGTTCGACAATATAAAATGGTGCAAGCTGTTCAGGATTCTGAAAAAAGTAGGGGTAAGCTATAGGGAGAGACAGGTCATATACAATATGTACAACAACCAAGAGGGAATAATAAGAGTGGACGATCAAGAACGAAGAGCTCGTATTAAGAAGGGAGTAACACAAGGCTGTAGCCTTTCGTCCCTACTCTTCAATCTGTACATCGAGGAAGCAATGATGGAAATAAAAGAAAGGTTCAGGAGTGGAATTAAAATACAAGGTGAAAGGATATCAATGATTCGATTCGCTGGTAACATTGCTATCCTGAGTGAAAGTGAAGAAGAATTAAATGATCTGCTGAACGGAATGAACAGTCTAATGAGTACACAGTATGGTTTAAGAGTAAATCGGAGATAGACGAAGGTAATGAGAATTAGTAGAAATGAGAACAGCGAGAAACTTAACATCAGGATTGATGGTCACGAAGTCAGTGAAGTTAAGGAATTCTGCTACCTAGGCAGTAAAATAACCAATGACGTACGGAGCAAGGAGGACATCAAAAGCAGACTCGCTATGGCAAAAAAAAGGCATTTCTGGCCAAGAGAAGTCTACTAATATCAAATACCGGCCTTAATTTGAGGAAGAAATTTCTTAGGATGTATGTCTGGAGTACAGCATTGTATGGTAGTGAAACATGGACTGTGGGAAAACCGGAACAGAAGAGAATCGAAGCATTTGAGATGTGGTGCTATAGACGAATGTTGAAAATTAGGTGGACTGATAAGGTAAGGAATGAGGAGGTTCTACGCAGAATCGGAGAGGAAAGGAATATGTGGAAAACACTGATAAGGAGAAGGGACAGGATGATAGGACATCAGCTGAGACATGAGGGAATGACGTCCATGGTACTAGAGGGAGCTGTAGAGGACAAAAACTGTAGAGGAAGACAGAGATTGGAATACGTCAAGCAAATAATTGAGGACGTAGGTTGCAAGTGCTACTCTGAGATGAAGAGGTTAGCACAGGGAAGGAATTCGTGGCGGGCCGCATCAAAGCAGTCAGTAGACTGATGACCAAAAAGAACAAAACAAAAAAACACTTTTTGTGCTTCTCTCAATTTCCTTTATCCCATGCTGCAAAGTGCTAAGCTGACTGTGAATGAACCATAAGTAGGCTTCACTTAAAGCGTTACTGAAAAACTGAACCAATATCCTTAATCCTCTCTGTTCTAACAGTATGTATGTAAAAGTGTGAGTATACCTTCATGACGATAGTTTCAACATCACAGCTTAAACTGTCAGCAGATGTCTGCACGCTATTGTGTAAAACATGTGCAGGGCACCCTATGCCTTCAATGTTTTAATGCAATGTTGCCTTTAATTTGGTAAATACGTTGCATTTGCCTTGTCTTTTTGAACCACCAAAATTTGTGTTGGTGTTGTCTCCACAAAATGCCACACATTTATTTTTCTCAAGATCAAACATTTCAATAGTATTCATACAAAATCTTGAAATTTCGTCAGATGTTTCATTAGGTAGGGAACGCACCTTCAAATTTTGGCCTGAATTCCCTGATTAATATCGAAAAACTGAACAACAAACGGAAGTATTTTAGTGGCCCTGTGATTGCTGGCATCAGTGGGTATTCCGAAGAAAGAAGACTTTTTGATGTATTCGAGGCTTTCCTTTACACTCTGGGGAGCAATAACTCCTTTCACTAAGGTTGACACTTTAGTTCTTGCTGAACTAAATTTTTTTGCAATGGAAGAATCGTCAAACATAATGCTCTTAAGCTTATTAGTACAATCGCTAGATCTATAAATTTGGTGATGGTTTACCGTGTGGTAGGCTAGTGTAACCTCGGCTGCTCGAACTTTCGTCTCTTCACTTGACTCATGATTCAGAAAATAATTTTGTAGAGTTTTACTGCAGCTCGGTGCAATGTATCTGTTAATGTGTTTCTTTGACCTGATGTGATCAACTATGTCGGAACGTCCACCATGACTTATAATAATAAAACAGTTACATACGGAACGCTCTGCTTCGTAATCAAAACGACCTTTCTTAATGAAATTCCATTCCTTGGAATAACAGTCACTGAACTTGCAGGCACGTTTTAGCATTGCGTTTCACAGTGTTGCAGCAATAATACCACTAATATGAGAAAAAAATATTGCAGTTTGTCGGACAAAACATCAACTACTACACCGTTCTGACAATGAGTGTGTGAGTAAGTGGCGCGACAATCGGACGGTTTCATAGTTGTGTTACAATAATACAACTTACTATTTGTTGGCCAAAGTACCGCTAAAAGTAAATTATTGCCTGAGTGTAGCAATATTGATACTGTGATTACTAGTATGCGACAATGGAGGTTTTACACAAATAACCTAAAACATATTAATTTCTTGTGTTTTGTTTCCTTTAATATAGCGAAATCCCAAAAATTTGAGAAAGTTTCACGAAATGTATTTAAAAACCGAATTCCGGGACGTTTGAGCGTCCCGAAACAAATTTTCGAGACACCGGAACACAGGGATGAAAACCGGGACAATCCAGGTTTTCCGGGACGTTTGGTCACCCTAGTGCAGATGTACGTAATCAAACGTTGTTAGTCTTCATGTGTCAAGGACACAAGCTTTCTGTGAATTTTCTGATAGTCCCTCTTTTGTCAACAGAAGCAATTTTGGGTGTAAAGTACTCAGAGATGAAGTAGATTCCGGTGCAGACACACGTGAATTATTCAGAGTTTTACAGTACATTCTGGAGTTTTTTCTCAGAAGACAGGAACTATATGAAATTTTCTTTACGAACTCTATGTCAAGGAACACAATAATTTTTTTGCAGCACCTTACGTTATTCCGTTGACATACAGAGAAAAGGTTAAGCAGGAAATACAATCGATGCTACATTAGGGAATTATTGAGCATGCTGTCAGTTCATACAACAGTCTGTTACACATTGTAAAAGAGAAAGACGATTTTATTACACTTGCTCTCGATTCCAGACAGATCAACACTATAACGCAACCAGAAAACAGATCGTCTACAAACGCTAGACGAATTATTACAGAAATTCGATGGTGTAAAGGTAATGTCTTCTCTTGATTTGTGACAGGTTTTTGGCAAATCTAATTGCGTCCTCATTGTAGGAAGTACAAAGCCTTTTTCTGTTTTGGAAACTGCTACCAATTTAGAAAATTACCATTTGGTATCAACGTTTCATCTGCTGCATTTATCTGAGGTCTGAATATTATCTTACCAAAGCATTTAACAGACAGGATCACCACCTGCGTTGACGACACTTTGATTGCGGAAAATTCGTGGACAGAACACAATCAGGTACCGAACGAACTATTATAGACATTTCATGAGTATGGCATTACAATCAATTTAGAAAAACCAGGATTTGGTAAAATGTAAATTAAATTTATTGGCCACATTGTCTCTACGAAAGAAATATCGCCTGTTCCAGAAAAACTGAAAGCAATTGAAGAGATGCCTGTACCTATGAACAAACGACAACTTAGAGGATATCGTGGATTTTTATTGACGATTCATCATCTCAGAGAGCTTATCTACGCCTAGACTACGTCAACTCACAGGTAAGAACGCAGTTTGGGACTGGGATGATGTCACCCAGACGGAATATGATTTGAAAACCGGATTGCTTATGCACCCATATTATCACACCCTGATTTATCCCTTGACTTTTGCCTTTCGACGGATAGTTCAAAATCTAGTATTTGTGTACACTTGTTTCAAGAAATTGTGGAAAACAGAATTATTAGACAGAAAAGTATAACCTTTGGCAGTCAAGTCTTAACTAAAGCCGAACGTAACTATTCAGACACTGAGCCCGAAGCATTAGCCATAGTTTGGGCATTTGATAAATTTTATTACTTTCTTCAAGGTAAACACACTAAGATATATACCGATCATCGGGCACTTCAGTTTCTTTGACGGCTAAACTGGATCATGATTGTCAAAGACGTTGAACTTTGTTTCTGCAGGAACTTAAGTTTCACTGTGATTTACATTCCGGGTTCAGAAAACGTTATTGCTGATGCACTTTCAAGCGCACCTGTTGGTTTAGTCTAAAGAAATGAAGAAGACTGAAAGGAAAATAATTTTAGTTGTACACGCCGAAAGTGGCCTTTGAAAACTTTGTTTCAACCTCGTTATGTGATATTGCTCATAAACAGGAGAAAGATCCAACTGTAAAATAATAAAGGAGAAATAGCAAAACAAATTAAATACTGCTGTAAGACAGTTTTACGTAACAAAATTTTATTCAGACGTATGTCTCCTAACAGTTGTATTTGGATGTTGTGCATCCCAGACGAACTTGTTTACAAACTCATTTGGTACACACACCTTAGTCACGCACACTTTGGTGCTAAGAAATGTTCTCAGAAATTACGGGATACATGTTACTTCAACAATACGGTAAAGCGAACTCCTATCGTCTTAGGAAAATGCGAACTGTGCCAAAAAGGAAAACTGTCTACCATTACGCAACAGAATACCACTGTTCCCGATCATTCCTGTGAAACTAAGAGAATTAGCTGCTGTTGATATTTTCGGTCCTGTTACAAGAGCTAAACATGGCCATGCGTTCGTTTTTGTAGCGGTTGAGCTTACCTTGTAGCACTTACACCTTTACGGAAAGCTACTGCAAAATCTATTTCTATAGCATTCGTAAAGAATGTTCAGAAAAAAGTGGGGCATGCTAACAAAATAATTTCCAGTAATGGCCCACAATTTCGTTCTAGCGTAGAAGAATTAGACCAAAATTTATGTCACGTTTTATGCCATCTTGTCACCCCTCAGAATGCACTATGAAAGAATTAGGTAAACTTTGCAGAATGTATTGCTATCGTCAACACAGATATTGGGATTTATATCCATTTGATTTTTAAAATATCATTAACGAATACAAATGATTCAACAACTTTACCTCCACTCATTATGCTGAAAAGAAACTAGCACCAGATCGTGTAAAACAGTTAGTAGCCTTCCCGACAAATTGACTTTAAAAGTGAAATAATGAAATAATTAATCTAGCATGGGAAAACACCAAGAAAGCGGCAAAGAAAAGGCAGAAGCTCCAGGAACCACGGGTGAACATCAAGGGTTCACAGGTAAGTCAGGAAGTGTTGTTCAAATCGCCTCGTTTATCTCATAAAGGAAAGTCTTTAAGTAGTAAGTTTTTCTTGGTATATGAAGGTCGTTTCACATACAAGGAATCACACAGTCAGATACATGCATAACCACACATAAAACCAAGAGGTCTTCATCACGTAGCGAACATCAAAGTCTAGAAACAATAGTTACCCTAGGGGGCTTAGTGTACTTAGGTAAACATATGCAGTGACGAGCGTAGGTGTCCAGCTGTTACAGTGCATTTTCTTACTTTGGCTTTCAGCACTGTTTCATACTCTTCAACTAATCTGTGTATGTGTTAACATATTTCTTACTGTCAATACGGAATTTTAAAGAATAATGATAATCTATGATTTGTGTTGTGTGAAGAACAGCACCTTGAATTTGCTAAGCATAGCCTGACAAGCCGATAAGACAGTGGAAACAGACTTTTTTGGCATTTGTATTTGCACTGTGACAATACGGAATGATAAGTCATCTGTGAACAATTTGAGTTCAGCCGGATTGAAATGTAATTATGTTATGTCATTTCTTTTGAGATCTTGGTATAGCAGAGTAGACTGGGTTTTGTTGTTCTAAGATATTCATTTTTTTTCTTCAGGAAGATGGTTTGCACATGTAATGAAGTTTTTGTGTCTTGTGGTAACCTGTGATGTACAGTTTGCTTTATCTTTACCAGACGGAATAATGTGTTACGTTTGGCGAAAGTGCAGGAGATGACTTTTTCTGTAGCTACATACACTACTGGCCATTAAAATTGCTACACCACGAAGGTTACGTAGACGCGAAATTTAACCGACAGGAACAAGATGCTGTGATATGCAAATGATTAGCTTTTCAGAGCATTCACACAACGTTTGGCGCCGGTGGCGACACCTACAACGTGCTGACGTGAGGAAAGTTTCCAACCGATCTCTCATACACAAGCAGCAGTTGACCGGCGTTGCCTAGTGAAACGTTGTTGTGATACCTCGTGTAAGGAGGAGAAATCCGTACCATCACGTTTCCGACTTTGATAAAGGTCGGATTGCAGCCTATGGCGATTGCGATTTATCGTATCGCGACATTGCTGCTCCCTTTCGTCGAGATCCAATGACTGTTAGCAAAATATGGAATCGCTGGGTTCAGGAGGGTAATACGGAACGCCGTGCTGGATCCCAACGGCCACGTATCACTAGCAGTCGAGATGACAGGCATCTTATCCGCATGGCTGCAACGGATCGTGCAGCCACGTCTCGATCCCTGAGCCAACAGATGGGGACGTTTACAAGACAACAACCATCTGCACGAACAGTTCGACGACGTTTGCAGCAGCATGGACTATCAGCTCGGAGAACGTGGCTGCGGTTACTCTTGACGCTGCATCACAGACAGGAGCGCCTGTGATTGTGTACTCAACGACGAACCTGGGTGCACGATTGGAAAAAACGTCATTTTTTCGGATGAATCCAGGTTCTGTTTAGAGCATCATGATGGCCGCATCCGTGTTTGGCGACATCGCGGTGAACGCACATTGGAAGCGTGTATTCGTCATCGCCATACTGCCGTATCACCCGGCGTGATGGTATGGGGTGCCATTTGTTACACGTCTCGGTCACCTCTTGTTCGCATTGACGGCACTTTGAACAGTGGACGTTACATTTCAAATGTTTTACGACCCGTGGCTCTATCCTTCATTCTTTTACAAAGAATTTTTTGGTCTATTGCCGAATTATGTGAGGTATGCGTGAAATGAATTTTCTAGCTCTGTGAAGTTGTGTAATGAAATTGTCTCAGTAAAAACATTTTTTGCTTCTACTTATTACTGTTTACACTCGCTGTACTTTCTTTTTGTGTGTGACATGACCATAATTGACTTTTTCTTTATTGCAGAAGTAATAAAAAGAACACAGAACTCTATGCATTCGTAGGAACTAAAGACTGCTTCTCAGATCGGAGTATAACGTACGTAACGAGCGAGCACATTCAACCAACACGGCTGTTGCAGTGGTCTTTTATGGACAACTAGAGATTCCAGAAGTACCAAGTCCTGTTAAAAATATTGATCCATGGCATGTATACAAATATGTTATGCGTTTCGACAACCTTTTCTTTTCAGCTTTTATCATTTTTACTCCTTGATGCAAGTTGATCAGCTACATTCTTATGCATGATGTAAATAACTGCGTGAAATAAGCTGCTTACTTCATTATCTTATTGTCTTCTAGTTAAACAATTTTACTTCAGACTTTCTCTTATGGTTCTGCTACAGCAGTGATGCAGTGCCGATTCTCACATGCTAAGTTAATGATTGTAAGATGATTAATTTTTATTCTCTTGTCATTAAGCAATACTGAAGCTCAAGAGAAATAGTTTGATTCATTTTCGGTTAATAAACCATTTCTTGCAGCTACTACTGAGTAGTTCGAGGGATATGTCTTTTGAATGCCGTATTTGTTTTTCTGTTGTGACTAACTACGTATGTCCGTACAATTCTGTCTCTACACACAGACTAGTTGACATTTGTCATCTAACGATATTCACCTTGAGTTTATACCTGTCATATTTTGTTCGACGATCATACATACATTCATGCATACATTAATCCATGTTCCATAGATAATGAATACGACATTTCGTAATGATGTGAAACGTGTCACTTTAGCAGAAGATTTTCGGACAAAATAATTAATTAATTTTTATTTATTTACAGTTACTACTTCATATCTAAGAATTCATCTATTGAGTAGAAGGAGTTGTTATTCAGAAATTCTTTTAATTTGCTTTTAAATGTTGGTTGGCTATCTGTCAGACTTTTAATACTATTTGGCATGACCAAAGTTTTTTGTGGTAGCATAATTCACCCCTTTCTGTGCCAAAGTGAGATTTAATCCAGATTAGTGAATATCGTTATGTAAACATTAGTATGCTTTTTGAGAAATGAAATAATTATGTCGTAATAATAAGGAAGTACTTGTGATAACCAGAGGCCCATTACTCAATGTTTGAATGTGTAATAAGTTATGAGAACTAAACTGAATATGCTGTCGTAAGAAATAGCGTTCTGTACTAACTTACGTTGACTGGAGCTCACGACATTTATACTGTATGAGAAGGAATTGATTGTATATATATATACCTATTCATAAATATTTCCCTTGGAAACTGGATGATATGAACTTCATATTTTGATTGTTTACCTGTAATATTACTGTGTATGTAAACGTACCATTGAACAATGCTAATTCTCTATTGCAAGGTAAATTAAATGACTATATATATAAACTCTGGGATCTCCAATTAATTGTAACAGTTTTGTTAGAAATGTCACCATTAATGTATCTGGACACATCTGTATGACATTCAGTGATGATATGAGTAATGTATTTTGTATGTTCTGGATCAAGATGTCTACTTTCTGGTATGCTGTGTACTGTACTTAGAAAATGAATTTATAAAGAACTAGTGTGCCACTATGTGACTGACCCAAATGTCATACTTACAACTGTACTTATAGGAACTTGAAACATTTATGTAATTATCTGTAGTCATGCATATTTGAGCCATTTACTGAGCGCTCAGCTTATGTGCCTATTCATGTAATTTTGACTTTTATATTCATTTATTCAATACGATTTGTTTCTGTGACTGTGTCATATATGAAGCTTTTGATCCCCTATGTAAATTATGTGTAATTGTTTTCTCAGACAGATAGAACGTCAATGATTCTATGAGAATCATAAATTTTTTAGTACTCAAGAAGGAATACTTGTGCCTTATACTATTACTAGAGATTCTGTATTGCATCTTTATCTGAATACGAAAAGGAGTGACACATTAAAACATTTTAGTGCGGTTGTCAGTGGACGTAATGGATGTAATGAGTCCCTGCGTCTGCTTACAACTGAAACTTGTGTGTTGTCAAATGAAAATATTAACATTTTTGGTGTGGTTGTTAGTGGACATGATGCATGTAAGGAGTCCCTGAGTCTGCTTACATCTCAAAAATGAGTATCATCAAATGAAAATATAAATATTTTAGTGTGGTTGTCAGTGGACATAGTGTATGTTATGGGCTCCTGAGTGTGCTTACACCTGAAACTTGTGTGTTGTCAAGTGAAAATATTTATATTTTTGTGTGGTTGTCAATGGGCATAATGTGTTTTGTCCCTGAGTCTGCTGCACCTAAAACCTGTGTTTCTTTACTTGGTTTTCTGTTGCCAGATGTTTTTGATTCTGCTGGAGAACTGTATATAACGTTTTGTTGCCTTGTCAAATGAACCACCATGTCAGATAGACTTGAGTGCTCACAAGCACAATAATACTTGTATATAACGTTTTGTTATCTTGCCAAATGAAGTGCTATCGATGTCACGTGGTTATGAGTGCTTACACGCAGAAGATGACACGTGTATATTATTTTTTCTTGACTATACTGTACAGCTTATCAATATCCTGTTGCGTTCAAATGGCTTCAAATTGTTCAAATGGCTCTGAGCACTATGGGACTTAACATCTGATGTCATCAGTCCCCTAGAACTTAGGACTACTTAAACCTAAGTAAGCTAAGGACATCACAGACATCCATGCCCGAGGCAGGATTCGAACCTGAGACCGTAGAACTCGCGTGGTTCCGGAGTGAAGCGCCTAGAACCGCCCGGCCACCGCGGCCAGCTGTTAAGTACAAAACTTATGTAATTTTATGCTTATGTTTATGTATTCTACCACTTTTGTAAATAATCTGTTGTTATTCTCCTCAGGTTCGTTATGTAAGAATTTTGCGTCTCTTCCTTGCCCACATGTTAGGGAAGAATCAACTCACAAAGTTCTTAAAAGTGAGGGTGGGGGTTATGAAAGTTGTACTTCTATGAGCCTGCTGTGTGCATACACAAACTGTGAGTCTGAGATAATATTATCGCGAGTAGTTTGCGAGCGGGGAGTTGTCGAGGGGAGTCGTAAGTGGTCGGACGGTGGGGAGAAACCGCGCTACATGAGAGGTCGCAGCATACTGTGATCGTCCTATCGTCCTACTAGTGCCGGAGGACACTTTGCTATTAATTGAGGATATTTTGGTAATTTACCTTTCGCTGCACGTAGTTGTCGATTCCTTGTCCACTGCAGGGATTTTATCAAATTTATGTATGCACACACACAGTCGCATTTGTATCTTTGCTGTGACCAGAAACGTGTTTTTTGAGTATAGTCATTAAGGAATAATTAAATATCTGTGTAAAGTTTGTCAGCATTTAAATAATCAATTTTCTGAATATAGTAAATTAAAATTATTTAATGGTTTCCTTAATTTTTCTTTACATAGTTTAAGATTAATTGAGCAAACCCCTCCTGATCATTCAATTTCTATGTATAAAAGTATGGCAGTAATTGGATTGATTGATTGATTGATTGATTTTTATTGCCCAAAAATAAAACATTTACAGGGATGTAAAGCTTGTATAAGCAACGTCAATAAGTGTACAAACAACAATGACAATAAATACACAAATAATTAATCTATGTTAGAAATTATGCTCACAGTACTCTTCCATTGAATAAAAACAATTTTGAATGTATAAAGTTCTTAAAAATACCTTAAATCTTTTCAGCTACAGGGTCCTAACTGACTGGTAGTTTATTAAATAGCTTTACAGATATGTGTTTGAAGCTGTTTAGAGTTTTGGTATATGAGCAGTAGTCTTTTCTTACATCATTACAGTGTCGTGTGTTATAACTATGTACATCAGAATTGAAATCAAAACTAGACAATTTCTTTTTAATGTACAAGAGACATTGAAATATGTATATACATGGCAAGGTCATAATACTAAGTTAAATAAATAATTCTCTACAGTGAGTCGGACAGCTTTTTTCTGGGCTGTAAATAAGTATTTTGGGTAACAATTGTTTCCCCACAAGATTGTCCCATACGTCAAATGAGAGTGAATATAACTGTAATAGACAGAAAGCAAAATTTTCTCATCTACTGTTGCTTGTAATTTTCTGAGCATAAATATTCATTTAGAAATTTTTGGTGTTAAATAATTCACATGTGCCTGCCAGCCTAAATTATTTTTCAAAACAATGCCAAGAAACTTTACAGGAACTGTCTCTAACGTGATTCTGTTCTTATAAGAAATGTTTAATTCCTGTGTTTTATTCATGTTCATAGACAGGCTATTAGCATTGCACCAGCCAGAAAGTATATCTACCCTGAGTGAGGCAGAGTTACTTATGTTATTGTTCGTAGGCACTGTAACACTTAAACTGATTGTTGCAATTAGTCCATGCATTGCATTCTGCATAGGCCGCAATATTGCTTTTTAAATATGTTGACATGTTGCTGATCACGCAGTTGCAGCGGCAAGACGAGGAAAGTCGCCTTTTGCGCACAGAAGAATTGCACAACAGTCGTTAGGAGACGTTATAGGATATTTTAAAAATCCGCAGTTAGACGGTTGAGAACTGATTTATTTATAATTCGTCGGAGGAGAATTTTTTGCCCCAATCACAATTGTATTTCGGTCAGGGATGGAACTTTACAAATTTACGTACGTCCTTAAAAATAATAACGACTACGTTTCAGGGTTGGTTGCTGTATGCAGTACTATCTTGGGAAAGCGCCCTGCGCCATAGTGACAAATTTAATCTGGTCGTATTGGAACACACAAAGTCGCTTCCTGTTGATTAATCACCCTACTTATACGTCCCGAGGAGATCACGAATGTAAAATTAGAGAGATTCGAGCGCGCACGGAGGCTTTCCGGCAGTCGTTCTTCCCGCGAACCATACGCGACTGGAACAGGAAAGGGAGGTAATGACAGTGGCACGTAAAGTGCCGTCCGTCACACACCGTTGGGTGGCTTGCGGAGTGTAAATGTAGATGTAGGTTTAATTATTTAAAACAATCAGTTCCGACAGACTTTGCTGTCATTTTGAGGTGAACAATCGAGCGTGATTCCGCGATGCTTAGGATGAGGGCTGATCTTAACCTTTTTGCTACAGGTGGCATTTGGCGGATGGTTTGCTAAGCGGTGGTTGAGTTCGAAAGCTGTCACGCCAGTTTTCGTAGTTAGGGCACAATCTCCAATTGCTGTAATTCGAGGTTGCCGGCCGCTGTGAGCGAGCGGTTCTAGGCTCTTCAGTCTGGAACCGCGCTGCTACTACGGTCGCATGTTCGAATCCTGCCTCGGGCGTGAATACGTGTGATGTCCTCAGGTTAGTTAGGTTTACGTAGTTCAAAGTCTAGGGGACTGATGACCTCAGATGTTAAGTCCGATAGTGCTTAGAGTGATTTGAACCATTTGTAGTACGAGGTGAGTTCAACAAGTAATGCAGCAATTTTTTTTTTCTGAGAGCAGGTCGGTTTTATTCAGGATTCCAATACACCACATAATTCTCCACTGTTTTGCTACAAAACTCTGTTTTTCAATATAATATGCGTTCAATGTAAAGGCTTTACGCCACCTGACTGGGAAGGTCTGTATGCACGCATTGTACATCCCTAATGGTCGACGTCGGACACGACGTCTTGTTGCAATAGTAACAGCCTCATCATCAGAGTACTGGTTCCATCAGAGTGCATTCGTCTTTCGGCCAAGCAGATGGAAGTTGGAAGATGCCAGACCCAGCGTGCAGGACAGATGAAGGACAGTTCAGTGACGTTTTGTGAGCTGCTCTCGGGTACAAAGACTTGTGTTAGGCCTTTGCGTTGCCACAGAGAAGGAGATGTTCGTTTGTACACTCCTGGAAATGGAAAAAACAACACATTGACACCGGTGTGTCAGACAAACCATACTTGCTCTGGACACTGCGAGAGGGCTGTACAAGCAATGATCACACGCACGGCACAGCGGACACACCAGGAACCGCGGTGTTGGCCGTCGAATGGCGCTAGCTGCGCACCATTTGTGCACCGCCGCCGTCAGTGTCAGCCAGTTTGCCGTGGAATACGGAGCTCCATCGAAGTCTTTAACACTGGTAGCATGCCGCGACAGCGTGGACGTGAACCGTATGTGCAGTTGACGGACTTTGAGCGAGGGCGTATAGTGGGCATGCGGGAGGCCGGGTGGACGTACCGCCGAATTGCTCAACACGTGGGGCGTGAGCTCTCTACAGTACATCGATGTTGTCGCCAGTGGTCGGCGGAAGGTGCACGTTCCCGTCGACCTGGGACCGGACCGCAGCGACGCACGGATGCACGCCAAGACCGTAGGATCCTACGCAGTGCCGTAGGGGACCGCACCGCCACTTCCCAGCAAATTAGGGACACTGTTGCTCCTGGGGTATCGGCGAGGACCATTCGCAACCGTCTCCATGAAGCTGGGCTACGGTCCCGCACACCGTTAGGCCGTCTTCCGCTCACGCCCCAACATCGTGCAGCCCTCCGCCAGTGGTGTCGCGACAGGCGTGAATGGAGGGACGAATGCAGACGTGTCGTCTTCAGCGATGAGAGTCGCTTATGCTTTGGTGCCAATGATGGTCGTATGCGTGATTGGCGCCGTGCGGGTGAGCGCCACAATCAGGACTGCATACGACCGAGGCACACAGGGCCAACACCCGGCATCATGGTGTGGGGAGCGATCTCCTACACTGGCCGTACACCTCTGGTGATCGTCGAGGGGACACTGAATAGTGCACGGTACATCCAAACCGTCATCGAACCCATCGTTCTACCATTCCTAGACCGGCAAGGGAACTTGCTGTTCCAACAGGACAATGCACGTCCGCATGTATCCCGTGTCACCCAACGTGCTCTAGAAGGTGTAAGTCAACTACCCTGGCCAGCAAGATCTCCGGATCTGTCCCCCATTGAGCATGTTTGGGACAGGATGAAGCGTCGTCTCACGCGGTCTGCACGTCCAGCACGAACGCTGGTCCAACTGAGGCACCAGGTGGAAATGGCATGGCAAGCCGTTCCACAGGACTACATCCAGCATCTCTACGATCGTCTCCATGGGAGAATAGCAGCCTGCATTGCTGCGAAAGGTGGATATACACTGTACTAGTGCCGACATTGTGCATGCTCTGTTACCTGTATCTATGTGCCTGTGGTTCTGTCAGTGTGATCATGTGATGTATCTGACCCCAGGAATGTATCAATAAAGTTTCCCCTTCCTGGGACAATGAATTCACGGTGTTCTTATTTCAATTTCCAGGAGTGTATTTTCGTGATGGCCAACTCCCTGAAGTCGTTTCTTCAGTTTCCTGAGGGTATTAGAATATACTTCAGAGTTGACTGTTTAGATTAGATGGGTAGATCACATAACTAATGAAGAGGAACAGAATTGGGGAGGAGTTTGTGGCACAACCTGACCAGAAGAAGGGATCGGTTGATAGGACATGTTCTGAGGCATCAAGGGATCACCACTTTAGTACTGGAGGGTAAAAATCGTAGAGGGAGACCAAGAGACGAATACACTAAGCAGATTCAGAAGGATGTAGGCTGCATTAGGTACTGGGAGATGAAAAAGCTTGCACAGGATAGAGTACCATGGAGAGCTGCATCAAACCAGTCTGAAGACAAGACCACAACAACAACAACAACAACAGTTGACCGTGACTCCATGAGGGAGGACAAACAGAGTAACCCATTCAGAGCTCTAGAAGACCTTTGAACTTTCTCTAAGCAGAAGAAGTGAAATGACGCCACTTCATGGATTACCGTTTTGTTTCATGCGATGATGTTCGACAAGTAACTGTTCCGATTAGCCTCATAACTCGCAAGCAATTTCGCACAGATTGTCCTTGGTTGCAGTTTACAGTCTTCTGTTACGCGGCAAGGAACCATCGGTCACAGACCATTCCGTACTCCAACTGGTGGATGAGTGTCAGCTCTACCAACAGAGACGTTGTAATGTTACTTGAATTACGTAACCATTACGCCACCTCACCTCAACGTCTCGATACCAGCAATATTATACTGTGTTTCTGTAAAATAGTTAACATATTACTGTGACAACATTCAGATTTGATTTCATTAATGCAAAGGTACTTCGATACATCGATACGTATATATTGCAATGATATTATTCTTATGTGTATTCTTTCTTTTGTCACTATGACCTTTGACGTACATGTAGCTCTGATTTTTGGGAGCGGAAGCGGTTATTAGGGAGTCAAGCTTTGGTCGTCATGTTAAAAATACGGAAATTGTAGTCAGTTTATGAAGTGTGAACATTAACAGTGAGGAAGATATTTTCAAGTATGTTTTATATTGTGAAGTGATGTTTTGGAAAGAGTTACGTGATGTTGCAACAAAAGTAATAAAAAAGAAGTGTAAGTTAAATTCGGAGTGCTGATTACTTTTTTACATCACCATTGTCCTAACTTGCAAAAGTTTAATTTTCAAGAATGGTTTATGAAAGACATCTATAAAACTTTTGAATATCGCAGAATAACACCCACGCCTATTTGCACCAGAGCTTGGAATCATCACTACCTAGATTTTCGACGACTGAGCCATGAGTTCACAACGAGACCAGCGTGAGAAACACGAAAAGATGAGGGCCTAGTTTATCCATTATTTCAAGAAATGACTTTATTAAGTGTGTTCTAATGACACCTGCCAAATAATATAACTTTGTTGTTGCCCGAAACTGCATTATTTAGCAGCGAGAGCAACACTACAATCATAATTAATTTTTGACCTTAGTTGTGGTAGGGTTGTTAGAACGAGCAGTTGTGCAACGAGGTGTTTTATTGTGAGCTGTCTATTACCTCGAATGAGTGTCCTCACGTTCCGCGATAGTAAGTGTTCCAGCTCTATGCGGGAAATTGGACAGTTTTGTGTGACTTTGTTGCGATGATGAAGACGCCCCACCCAACAACTCACCGCACTATTGTTTATTACCAGGCGTCCGTAGACATTCTGGAAGCCCCAATGAATATCTGTGATGCTTTCGTTTCTGAAACTCACATTAGCGCGGTTAAATGGTTCAAATGGCTCTGAGCACTATGGGACTCCACATCTGCGGTCATCAGTCCCCTAGAACTTAGAACTACTTAAACCTAACTAACCTAAGGATATCACACACATCCATGCCCGAGGCAGGATTCGAACCCGCGACCGAAGCGGTCACGCGGTTCCAGACTGTAGCGCCTAGAAGCTCACAGCCACACCGGCCGGCTAACGCGGTTACAATAATATTTTTGAAAGGTGATAATTAAAAATTTACTAGTGCCGCCTCATGGGGAATTCCATCATGATGTGGCAAAGCCGAAGATTTAGTGTTGATTTCCGCGGACATTGATCCAGTTACTTGATCTAATAGTCGTCTGCGCCGTGTAGCCGTCCCCGGTGCAGATCGTAAATAGCTTTCCGTACAGAGGCAGAGAACGTGCGATGTTACCTAATAGCTCCAGTTGCTCGCCTAGCGTTTCCTAGACAACGGGTGCGGCCGGAGAAATGCGGCGCGTCCCTTAATGCGACGGCTTCTCGCTGCCTGCTCTTCCTTAACTGGCGCCGGCGTGACGCCATCATTGTTGTCGCGAGCCTTTGGCAGCCGTTCGGCGCGCTCCGAGCGAACGTATAAAAGCGAACGCTTGCCACCTGCAGGGCATCCAGTTCTCAGCCGAGCCTTCCTGTGGTACCACAGACGTACGCCGCGCTCCACAACCATGAAGATCACCGTAAGTACTCTTCCGCGAAATTAAACGCGCTGTTTGTGTTGCTGTTAATGCGCCAACACCGAGGCGAATCGTAAACCACTGTCGTAACCGGGTTGTACACTGAGGTGCGCCGCAGTTCTGGGTGTTCGGACATCAACGGTCTTGGCTCGTGATGTGTTCTCCAGTTTTATCTGCACAAAATAAGGCCGTAGCGAAATATGAGGAAGGATACCGTCTAAGAAGATCTTTTCTCTAAAATTCGTGGCTTTCCTCAGATGGAATTCTGGTTTAATGCATCTCTCCATGCCAGTCTATCGACAGAAATACTCTTCATCTTTCGTGCTTATATACAGACTGAAGCGACGAATGAAAATGTGTACCAAGGCCAAGATTCGAACCCGAGCTCTGTTACAAATTTTCATTCGCAACTTGAAAAGGTCGCTGGGACCATGTAGTTTCATTTGATTAAAGCACCTACGCCTAGGTTTCCGTACGATGGTGAGGTGCTGTTCCAATACTGTTGGAGATCCTTTGCAATGCTGTTCAATTTTAGTGGAACTATACAAGTGGGCTGAGCGCATGAATGAGAATTTGGATTGAGAAAGGAAGTCCATGTATTGGCGCAAAAGCTACTGGGCTTGGATGATGTTATTGCATCAACCTAGTGAGGAGGAGACCTGGGTTCGAATCCGAGTCTGGTTGGAAAACAAATAGTCTGCATCAGATGATATGAGTTTAGGAGGTCTTCCAACATTCTTTTGCTTGCACAATCACATACAAAATTAATATTGAAGTCACCACATATAACTACTTTGTAGTACTTCTTACAAAGTGAATCAAGAACCCTCTCTAGCTTAAGCAAAAATGCTCTGAAGTTGTAGTGGACCTATAAACAACAACAATTAGAAGTTTAGTTTCACTAAATTCAACTGCCCCTGCACAACACTCAAATACTTGTTCAGTGCAGTGCCGTGACACGTGTGTGGACTCAGATGGAATACTGTTTTTTAGGTGCATAGCCAGTCCCCGATTCCGCAAAGAACTGCTTGAAAAACAGCCAGCTAATCTGATAAAGGAAGCCTCTGAAAAGCGTTCGATAATATAAAAAGGCGAAAAATGTGCTATATTCTAAGAAAAATGGGGGTAAGCTGTAGGGATAGACGGGTAATACACAATATGTACATGAGCAAGAGGGAATAATAGTTGACGACCAAGAACGAAGTTCTCGGGTTTAAGACAGCGATGTAGTCTATCCCCTCTACTCTTCAATCTTTGCATCAAGGAAGCAATGATTGAAATGAAAGAAGGGTTCAGGAGTGGGATTAAAATTCAGGGTGAAAATACATCAATGATGACTTTGCTATCCTCAGTGAAAGTGAAGAAGACTACAGAATCTCCTGAATGGAATCAACAGTCTAGTGAGTACAGAATATGGATCGACGGCAAAACGGAGAAAGACGGAAGTAATGAGAGGTATCATAAATGAGAACAGCCGAAACTTGACATCAGGATTGATGGTCACGAATTAGATGAAGTTAAGGAATTCTGCGCCCAGCTCGTGATCTCGCGGTAGCGTTTTCTCGTTTCCCGAGCACGGGGTCCCTGCCCCGGGATGACTGGGTCTTCATCATCATCATTCATCAAGCATCGTTCCCCTACGCTCTGTCAAGGAGTATGGGACTTCATCATCATCATCATCATCATAAGGAATTCTACTACCTAGGTGGCAAAATAACCAGTGACGAACGGAGTAAGGAGGACATGAAACATGGACCGTGGGAAAACCGGAACAGAAGAGAATCGACGCATTTCAGATGTGGTGCTCCAGACGAATATCGAAAATTATGTGGACTGATGAGGTAAGGAATGAGGAGGTTCTCTGCAGAATTGGAGAGGAAAGGAACACTATGTGGAAAACTCTACAGGGAGAAGGAATAGGGAATGACCTCCACGGTCTAGAGGGAGTTGTAGAGGGCAAAAACTGTAGAGGAAGACTGAGGTTGGAATAGTCTGGAATACTCTGGGATAAAGACGTTGGCACAGGAGAGGAAATCGTGACGGGCCACATCAAATCGGTCAGATGACTGGTGACTCAAAAAGAAGAAAAGAGGTCTGTACAATACAGCGAGACGAGTCGATGAGGCCTTAAGCCGAGGTCGCGTCTACCGGCATAAGGAGACACCCTCATTCTGCCAACGGCCTTGACAAAGAGGGTGGAGGAGTGGACAGATGTTCAGGGCACTCTCTTGTCCTCGGGGTGGGAAACTGCCCTTGAAGGCGGAAGAATCAGCAATGATCAACGGCATGAGGATGCAGAAGCAAAGGAAATCACTGCATTAAAACCACGTAACATGTGGCCTGTAATTGAAGAAGTGTAATGATGATCTCTCCTTTAGCGAAAGATTCCAGAATAGTCTCCCATGGTATCTCAGGGAGGGAACTGCCAAGGGGGAGGTTACCATGAGAAAGAGATTGAGTAATCAATGGAAGCATAACGTTCTACGAATCGGGGCGTGGAATGTCAGAAGATTGATCCTGGTAGGGAAACTAGAAAATCTGAAAAGGGAAATGCAAAGGCTCAGTCTAGATGTAGTAGGGGTCAGTGAAGTGAGGTGGGAAGGAGACAAGGATTTCTGGTCAGATGAGTATAGGGTAATACGAACAGCAGCAGAAAACGGTACATCGGGAGTAGGATTCACTATGAATAGGACAGTAGGGCAGAGAGTGTGTTACTGTGAACAGTTCAGTGATAGGGTTATTCTTATCAGAATCGACAGTAAACCAACACCGACAACGATAGTTGAGGTATACATGCCACCGTCGCAAGATGAAGATGAAGAGATAGAGAAATTGTATGAGGATATTGAAAGGGACATGAAAATCTAATAGTCATGGGGGCTGGAATGCAGTTGTAGGGACAGGGATACAAGAAAGGTTACAGGAGAATATGGGCTTGGGACAAGGAATGAGAGAGGAGAAAGATTAACTCAGCTCTGTAATAAACTTCAGCTAGTAATAGGAAATACCCTGTTCAGGAATCAATAGAGGAGGAGGTATACTTGGAAAAGTCTGGGTGAAGCGGGTAGATTTCAGTTAGATTGTAAGGCGTGCCCAGGAACAGATAAAGACTCAGATAACAACATCGTAGTGATGAATATTAGGCTGAAGTTTAAGACATTAGTCAGGAAAAATCAATATACAAAGAATTCTGTTACCGGATTACTAAGGAATGACGATATACGCTTGAAGTTCTCTAAGGTTATAGATACAGCAACAGGGAATAGCTCAGTAGGCAGTAAGTTGAAGAGGAATGGATAACCCTAAAAAAGCGATAACAGAAGTTGGGAAGAAAAACATAGGTACAAAGAAGATAACTGTGAAGAAACCATGGGTAACAGAAGGAATGCTTCAATTGAACAATGAAAGGAGAAAATACAAAAATGTTCTGTGAGTCTCAGGAATACAGAAATACAAGTCGCTGAAGAATAAAATAAATAGCAAGTGCAGGGAAGCTAAGAGGTAATGGCTGCATGAAAAATGTGAAGAAATCGAAAAAGAAATGATTGTCGGAAGAATTGACTCAGCATACAGGAAAGTCAAAACAACCTTCGGTGACATTAAAACCAAGTGTGATAACATTAAGAGTGTAACGGAAATTCCACTGTTAAATGCAGGCGAGAGAGCGGATAGGTGGAAAGAATACATTGAAAACCTCTTTAAGTGGGAAGATTTGTCTGATCTGATAGAAGAAGAAACAGGAGTCGATTTGTAAGAGATGAGAGACCTGGTACTACAATCGGAATTTAAAAGAGCTTTGGAGGACTTAAGATCAAATAAGGCAGAAGTGGTAGATAACATTCCATCAGATTTTCTAAAATCGTTTGGGGAAGTGGCAACAAAACAACTATTCACTTTGGTGGGTAGAATGTGTGAGTCTGGCGACATATCACCTGACTTTCGGAAAACATCATCCACTCAATTCCGAAGACGGCAGGATCTGACAAATGCGAGAAATATCGCACAATCACCTTACCAGCTCATGTATCCAAGTTGCTTACAAGAATAATATACAGAAGAATGAAAAAGAGAACTGAGGATGGGTTAGATGACGATCAGTTTGGCTTTAGGAAAGCTAAAGGCACGAGAGAGGCATTGCTGGCGTTGCGGTTAATAATGGAAGACTAAAGAAAAATCAAGACACGTTCATAGGATTTGTCGACCTGGCAAAAGCGTTCGACAGTGTAAAATGGTGGAAGATTTTCGAAATTCTGGGAAACATAGGGGTGAGCTATAGGGAGAGTATACCGCGTTCACCTCACGTCATTAGGAATGCTAAAAGACAACATCAGACGCTATTTCTCAGCATACCTAGTGATATGCTGTAAATTCCTGTTCACAACATTGTCCCTCGGCTATAGGTGTTGTTGATGAATGACAGCAGACACGTTGAGGATTTATTATAAACAACATTGTCTTTGTTAAAATGTCATTTGTTGTGCTAATTATTGCTTTTGTGTCGTATGAAGCATCATCTATTGGTCATTCTGTACAATTTTTTTTTGTTTCAATAAAACCCCATGTGATTTAGAACACTTGTGTCAATTTGCACCACTCATCTACAGGATTCGATGAAGTACTGAATTTTGAAATGTGAATGGAATTTTGGGTCATTCCCCATTAGACATGCTCAGTATGACTTGACTGGCAGAGTGTATGACAGGACTTATGTTGGCAGGTGTACCTCATTCTGGCACTGGCCGCAGCCTGCCACGCCATGCCCCAGAACCCAGCGACGTACGATGCACAGAACTCCGAGGTCCAAGCAGAGGACAGCCAGAAGGCGAAGCGAGGCCTGCCCATCTTCCACACTCCCATAGCGCCGCTGCCGCTGTCCATCTACCATGCTCCCATCCTGGCGCCAGCACCCTTAATCGCACCCAGGTAAGTCTGCACCTTCTCTTGCCAATTGCTGCTGTTGTCATTGTTGTTGTTATCTTCAGTTCTAGAGCTGGTTTTATTTTGGGCGGAATTTGGTGGAACTTTGTTGTGTTCAGCCAAATATTCCAGTCGACTGCGAGTGAGACAGAAAAGAGCCCAACTGGGAATAATTTTGGGGGGAATTCCAGCTTTGGCAGACACAAAGTGAGCAAGCGAAACGTCCCAAAAACTTGATCGGAACTAGGTGACTGAACTTTGTTTGGAACAATTTTCACCATGTCTCCACAGTATCCTTTCTTTCAGGAGTGCTAGTTCTGCATGTTTCGCAGAAGAGCTTCTGTAAAGTTTGGAAGGTAGGAGACGGATACTGGCAGAAGTAAAGCTGTGAGTACTGGGCGTGAGTCGTGCTTCGGTAGCTCAGTTGGTAGAGCACTTGCCCGCGAATGGCAAAGGTCCCGAGTTCGAGTCTCGGTCGGGCACACAGTTTTAATCTGCCAGGAAGTTTCATATCAGCGCACATTCCGCTGCAGAGTGAAAATCTCATTCTGGAAACATCCCCCAGGCTGTGGCTAAGCCATGTCTCCACAGTATCCTTTCTTTCAGGAGTGCTAGTTCTGCATGTTTCGCAGAAGAGCTTCTGTAAAGTTTGGAAGGTAGGAGACGGATACTGGCAGAAGTAAAGCTGTGAGTACTGGGCGTGAGTCGTGCTTCGGTAGCTCAGTTGGTAGAGCACTTGCCCGCGAATGGCAAAGGTCCCGAGTTCGAGTCTCGGTCGGGCACACAGTTTTAATCTGCCAGGAAGTTTCATATCAGCGCACATTCCGCTGCAGAGTGAAAATCTCATTCTGGAAACATCCCCCAGGCTGTGGCTAAGCCATGTCTCCACAGTATCCTTTCTTTCAGGAGTGCTAGTTCTGCATGTTTCGCAGAAGAGCTTTGTAAAGTTTGGAAGGTAGGAGACGGATACTGGCAGAAGTAAAGCTGTGAGTACTGGGCGTGAGTCGTGCTTCGGTAGCTCAGTTGGTAGAGCACTTGCCCGCGAATGGCAAAGGTCCCGAGTTCGAGTCTCGGTCGGGCACACAGTTTTAATCTGCCAGGAAGTTTCATATCAGCGCACATTCCGCTGCAGAGTGAAAATCTCGTTCTGGAAACATCCCCCAGGCTGTGGCTAAGCCATGTCTCCACAGTATCCTTTCTTTCAGGAGTGCTAGTTCTGCATGTTTCGCAGAAGAGCTTCTGTAAAGTTTGGAAGGTAGGAGACGGATACTGGCAGAAGTAAAGCTGTGAGTACTGGGCGTGAGTCGTGCTTCGGTAGCTCAGTTGGTAGAGCACTTGCCCGCGAATGGCAAAGGTCCCGAGTTCGAGTCTCGGTCGGGCATACAGTTTTAATCTGCCAGGAAGTTTCAATTTTCACCATATTCGCAAACAAAGAAACAAAAATGTGTGTGCATATGTGTGTGTGTCTCTGTGCGCTGAAACCTTTTGTTCTAGTCTAGCCTCTTCATCTCTGCATAATTGTTATCCTCAACATCCACATGAACCTGTTGGCTGTAGTCAATAATTTGTCTCCAGTGTTTACCTCTCCACACTTTCCTTCATTACCATACTGACTATTCCTTCGTGGTTAATGATGTGTCTTAACAGCCTAAACCAATGAACTACACGGCAGAGAGAAGTTACCACTGTACTAGTAGTAGGCTTCGTCCCATTCCATTTGCCTATAGCGCGGAGCAAGAATGACTGCTTAGACACCTCTGTGCATTTTGTAATATTAATGCTGTGGTCATCACGCCTACGGGAGCGATACGTAGGTCGACATAGCGTATTCCTAGATTCCGCACTTAATACGGATTCTTCAAATTTTCATCTTTTGCGGAGGGTAGCGGAGTACGTGTGGAGTGCACATGGGGTTTTTTTAGGTTAGAGAATTCCCTCCCTAGGCCCGACAAGACGCCTCCTGAGACGCGGCAAGGCAGGAGTAGGCAAAATGCAACAAGGAATAACAATATTAATGTGCTAATAGTAAACTGCAGAAGCGTCTATAGAAAGGTCCCAGAACTGCTCTCATTAATAAACGGTCACAACGCCCATATAGTACTAGGAACAGAAAGTTGGCTGAAACCAGACGTAAACAGTAATGAAATCCTAAACTCTGATTGGAATGTATACCGCAGAGATAGGCTGGACAGTGAAGGGGGAGGCGTGTTTATAGCGATAAGAAGTGCAATAGTATCGAAGGAAATTGACGGAGATTCGAATTGTGAAATGATTTGGGTGAAGGTCACGGTTAAAGCAGGCTCAGACATGGTAATTGGATGTCTCTATAGGCCCCCGGGCTCAGCAGCTGTTGTGGCTCAGCACCTGAAGAATAATTTGGAAAATATTTCGAGTAGATTTCCCCACCATGTTATAGTTCTGGGTGGAGATTTTAATTTGCCGGATATAGACTGGGAGACTCAAACGTTCATAACGGGTGGCAGGGACAAAGAATCCAGTGAAATATTTTTAAGTGCTTTATCTGAAAACTACCTTGAGCAGTTAAACAGAAAACCGACTCGTGGCGATAATATATTAGACCTTCTGGTGACAAACAGACCCGAACTATTTGAATCAGTTAATGCAGAACAGGGAATCAGCGATCATAAAGCGGTTACTGCGTCGATGATTTCAGCCGTAAATAGAAATATTAAAAAAGGTAGGAAGATTTTTCTGTTTAGCAAAAGTGACAAAAAGCAGATTACAGAGTACCTGACGGCTCAACACAAAAGTTTTGTCTCAAGTGCAGATAGTGTTGAGGATCAGTGGACAAAGTTCAAAACCATGGTACAATATGCGTTAGATGAGTATGTGCCAAGCAAGATCGTAAGAGATGGAAAAGAGCCACCGTGGTACAACAACCGAGTTAGAAAACTGCTGCGGAAGCAAAGGGAACTTCACAGCAAACATAAACATAGCCAAAGCCTTGCAGACAAACAAAAATTACGCGAAGCGAAATGTAGTGTGAGGAGGGCTATGCGAGAGGCTTTCAATGAATTCGAAAGTAACGTTCTATGTACTGACTTGGCAGAAAATCCTAAGAAATTTTGGTCCTATGTCAAAGCGGTAGGTGGATCAAAACAAAATGTCCAGACACTCTGTGACCAAAATGGTACTGAAACAGAGGATGACAGACTAAAGGCCGAAATACTAAATGTCTTCTTCCAAAGCTGTTTCACAGAGGAAGACTGCACTGTGCTTCCTTCTCTAGATTGTCGCACAGTTGACAAAATGGTAGATATCGAAGTAGACGACAGAGGGATAGAGAAACAATTAAAATCGCTCAAAAGAGGAAAGGCCGCTGGTCCTGATGGGATACCAGTTCGATTTTACACAGAGTACGCGAAGGAACTTGCCCCCCTTCTTGCAGCGGTGTACCGTAGGTCTCTAGAAGAGCGAAGCGTTCCAAAGGATTGGAAAAGGGCACAGGTCATCCCCGTTCTCAAGAAGGGACGTCGAACAGATGTGCAGAACTATAGACCTATATCTCTAACGTCGATCAGTTGTAGAATTTTGGAACACGTATTATGTTCGAGTATAATGTCTTTTCTGGAGACTAGAAATCTACTCTGTAGGAATCAGCATGGGTTTCGAAAAAGACGATCGTGTGAAACCCAGCTCGCGCTATTCGTCCACGAGACTCAGAGGGCCTTAGACACGGGTTCACAGGTAGATGCCGTGTTTCTTGACTTCCGCAAGGCGTTTGACACAGTTCCCCATAGTCGTTTAATGAACAAAGTAAGAGCATACGGACTATCAGATCAATTGTGTGATTGGATTGAGGAGTTCCTAGATAACAGAACGCAGCACGTCATTCTCAATGGAGAGAAGTCTTCCGAAGTAAGAGTGATTTCAGGTGTGCCGCAGGGGAGTGTCATAGGACCGTTGCTATTCACAATATACATAAATGACCTGGTGGATGACATCGGAAGTTCACTGAGGCTTTTTGCAGATGATGCTGTGGTGTATCGAGAGGTTGCAACAATGGAAAATTGTACTGAAATGCAGGAGGATCTGCAGCGAATTGACGCATGGTGCACGGAATGGCAATTGAATCTCAATGTAGCGAAGTGTAATGTGATGCGAATACATAGAAAGATAGGTCCCTTATCATTTAGCTACAAAATAGCAGGTCAGCAACTGGAAGCAGTTAATTCCATAAATTATCTGGGAGTACGCATTAGGAGTGATTTAAAATGGAATGATCATATAAAGTTGATCGTCGGTAAAGCAGATGCCAGACTGAGATTCATTGGAAGAATCCTAAGGAAATGCAATCCGACAACAAAGGAAGTAGGTTACAGTACGCTTGTTCGCCCAATGCTTGAATACTGCTCAGCAGTGTGGGATCCGCACCAGGTGGGGTTGATAGAGGAGATAGAGAAGATCCAACGGAGAGCAGCGCGCTTCGTTACGGGATCGTTTGGTGATTGCGAAAGCGTTACGGAGATGATAGATAAACTCCAGTGGAAGACTCTGCAGGAGAGACGCTCAGTAGCTCGGTACGGGCTTTTGTTTAAGTTTCGAGAACATGCCTTCACCGAGGAGTCGAGCAGTATATTGCTCCCTCCTACGTATATCTCGCGAAGAGACCATGAGGATAAAATCAGAGAGATTAGAGCCCACACAGAAGCATACCGACAGTCCTTCTTTCCACGTACAATACGAGACTGGAATAGAAGGGAGAACCGATAGAGGTACTCAGGGTACCCTCCGCCACACACCGTCAGGTGGCTTGCGGAGTACGGATGTAGATGTAGTAGATGTAGACAGAAGGCATCTGTCTTCAAGACTGTCAGTTCAGATTATCTGGTACTTCCGTGACACTCTCCTGTCCTTCATTGCGCACGTTCAACATCCTCTTTGAGTTTTATTTGCAATGGATATTGCACGTTTCAGCAACGTTTTAAAGCACATATATCAGCAATCAAGTTTATTGTAACCGTGGCTGAACTAAGCTGTTTCATTAGGCGCTGTGTTTTGCCATTTAGCCGACCTTGTGGACGAGCGGTTCTAGGCGCTTCAGTCCGGAACCGCGCTGCTGCTACGGTCGCTGGTTCGAATCCTGCCTCGGGCATGGATGTGTGTGATGTCCTTTGGTTAGTTATTTTAAGTGGTTCTAAGTCTAGGGCACTGATGACCTCAGATGTTATGTCCCATAGTGCTTACAGCCATTTGAACCACTTTTTTCACATTTAGCTTGTGACGTATCTGTTGTTATTGTTGTGGTCTTCAGCCCGAAGATTAGTTCGATGCAGCTCACCACGCTACTCTATCCTGTGCAAGCTTCATCTCCGAATAACTACTGCAACCTACATCCTTCTGAATCAACCTACCGAATTCATCTCTTGGTCTCCCTTTACAACTTTTACCCACCACACTTCCATGCAATACTAAATTGGTGATCCCTCCATCACTCACAATGTGTCCTATCAACCGATCCCTTCTTCTAGTCAAGCTGTACCACAAATTTCTTTTCTCGTCAGTTCTATTCAGTACCCCCTCATTGGGTTACCTGATCTACCCATCTAATGTTCAGCATTCTTTTGTTGCATGACATTTCAAACGCTTCTGTTCCCTTCTTGTCTCAACTGTTTATCGTGCACGTTTAACTTTAACATATATCTATAGATTAAAAAATTTAGCTGTTGGCATCTTTCCACAATTCCTCTTCTTCTTTTGCTTCTCCACGTTATTTCGGTTCTTCTGTCCTCGTACCATTGTGTGAGAAACAAATTTTTATAACTTGTTTTCTTTGGGAAGTATTGCAGTATATGTACTGAGGTTTAAAAAAATGGAATAACGCGTTTATCTTCGACTGTAATTTAACTTTTTCGAATATTTCGTTATTTGCCTTCTCATTAGTGGGACTGATACAATTTTATGTTCCTGTATTTGTATCATTTGCAGAAATGGCAGAATTTGTATCTTTTGATACTGCAAGTTGCAGATCATTTACTTACAGCATGAAGTCAAACTCCGCTGATAAAATTTCAAAGGCAATTTTAGTATATTTTCTGAGCATTCTACTATAAGGGACCCGTGTTCTCCTACGGATTTTTATAGATTAGTAATACAGCTATGATTTATTCGGTTTATTGCCCCTGTTACCTGCGTTCAGATTGTATCTCGTTGTAGATATCTGCATCATCTGCGAAAAGTCTGAGGTTACTATTAATATGGTCCGCAAGATGATTAATATACAGCGTGAAAGGCAACGGCTTAACATACTTCCGTGGGGTACACCCGAAGTTACTTCTACATCTGATGATTACTCTCCAGCCAAGATACGCGCTGCATCCTCCCTACCAAGAAAGCCTTAATGCAATCACAAATTTCGTGTAATATCAAGAACGAATGTACTTTTGATAACAAGCATTGTTGTGGTAGTGAGTCTTTCGGAAGTCGAGATCTATTGCGTCTATCTAACTGCCTTGATTCACTTCTTTCAGTAGGTCACGTGAGAAAAGTGCGAGTTAGGTTTCACACGATCTGTGTTTTCGGAATCCACGCTGGTTGGCGTGGAGGAGGGCGTTCTGTTCGAGATACCTTCTTACGTATGAACTCAGAGTATGTTGTGAGATTCTACAACAAACCGATATCAAGGATAATGGACGATGTTTTTGTGGAACACTTCTCCTACCTTTCAAGTAGACAGATGTGATCTGTGCTTACTTCTAGCTACTGGGCACGATTTTTTGTTCGAGGGATCTACGATAGATTACAGCCAAAAGAGGCGCTAGCTCAGACGCAAACTGGATGTAGCATCTGATTGGGATTCCATCAGACCTTCTGGCTTTGTTCATTTTAAAGAATTGAGTTGGTTCTCGTCACCGCTGACACTAATATCTGCTTCACTCTTCATTCTAGTGATACGAGAATATTTCCAATGTTGTGGATATATTTTCAAATGGCTCTGAGCACTATGGGACTTAACATCTGAGGTCATGTCCCCTAGACTTAGAACTACTTAAACGTAATTAACCTAAGGACATCACACACATCCATGCCGGACTGAAGCGCCTAGAACCGCTCTGTCACAGCGGCCGGCGATGTATTTTCAATCGAGTACAAATGCATCGATAAATGAGGGTAAAAACTGAATTCCTTCCGACCCGGCGTCTGAAGACCCTAACGGTACCGACCGACTACCGTGTCATCCTAATCCCACAGGCGTCACTGGATGCCGACATGGAGGGTCATGTGGTCAACGCAACGTTCTCCCGACCGTATGTCAGTTTAGGAGATCGGAGCCGCTACTTCTCAATCAAGTAGCTCCTCAATTTGCCTCACATGCGCTGAGTGCACCCCGCTTGCCAACAGCGCTCGGCAGATAGGATGGCGAACCATCCAAGTGCTAGCCAAACCCAACAGCGCTTAACTCTGGTAATCTGACAGGAACCGGTGGTAACACGGCGGCTAGGCCACTACCCTGTAACAAGTCACTGGTGATCACTGGTCCCTTATACCAAAACACTCAGAAAATATCCCAATGGAGGTGGATTCACCATGTATATTAGAAAAAAATATATGTCATGGACGGTTCCAAATACGTCTAAAACGTTGCATCATGTTGCTAAAAGTAAGGGAAACTATAGTACAGTACAGATAAACCTAAAAAATTTAAATAGTAGTTGTATTACAATGTGATCAGTTACACTGTCTCATTCCTCTATCCTATCGTTTCTTGTAAGTGACTATATAGTGTGATTCAGCTACCACTACCAACTCATTTTATGCATCCCGCACTACATCTGTATCAGGAACGGTATCCAGACATGCGACAGCCATGTAATGGATATTACGTTACGTCTCAGAGCTTTGAGCGACTGTTAGCAAATGGAATCATGTACTTTTGAGCCAAGATATACCTTACGTCTGCTATTCTTAACTAAATATCTCCAATCTTTCTTTGTGTAATTAGCGGCGTAGCGATACAGTTTACGATGTCTTTGTGAGTTTATACTGTTTATTGATTTTTTTCTTTCGTAAGAGTTTCGGATGTTGTATGCTGAAAAGTTGTTACTTCCCCGCTTCCGATTTTGATACCTCCTGTTAATTTCGTTTCTTCTAATGGTGAAACAAGCAACGTTCTGAACCCAAAGCTCTGAGACGCAACTTATATTGATTACGTGGTGTCGCATGTTTGGGTACAGTTACTGATACAGACGTAGTGCGGGTTGCATAGAACGTCGCTGGTAGGGGCAGGTGAACCACGCTATTCGTGTGACTAATTTTCTAATTCCTGCCATTGTTTGTTTTTCACAGATTCATCGCAGCTCATACGCCCATCTTCCACGCCCCCATCATCCACCACCCACCAATCATCGCTCTTCACCACTAGATGTGAAGCGACCTACCTAGTCCACACTGGGTGTACTGCTCAGCCATAGATTGCGACGTAATCATAGATGTAGTTCACACACAATAGCCGCATCACATTATATTACCTCACGACGTCCTTACTGGAGGAATTAAAAGGTGCAGAAGTGTGGAACTTTCATAGAATCGCCAGCAACGATTTGATGAAACGTTCGTTTATGTTGAGAGTTGAAGCAGCCTGGTCCTTCAAGTAAAATGCTCTACACGTCTTGAAGATGTAGAACAGTGCCTTGAGCTTCATTATAATAAATCTGAACTGTGGGACAGTAATATCACTTCCAAACATTTACGAATTCCAAATCTGGTTTTTATTGGATGCAGCAGAGCATCGCTTAGTGGTACTAAGTAAGTTTTGTACTATAGCTATCCCTCTGCCTCTGTATTGACGATATTACAGCCAATCTTTATTGATAACTCCAGTACGTATGCCTGAAAGTAACTCAGAATACTGAAACTGAGTTACTTTTATTTTGAGTTGTGCTCAAGTCATTCTGTGCGACTCCAGTAAGGACAACCTAAATTTAATTACATTAGTAACAAGAAAAAGTAACAAATAATGTATGTTACTACTCCTTGTGTCACACACATTTACTGTGCTTTGTTGCGTACAGCATAAACGTATCATGACTGTAAAAAACTAATCGCCAAATTAATATCAACCGGTTGATATCTTAATCATTGACATTTAGTAACGCTACATTGTCCCTAACGTTTATAACATTCGTGTGCTATAGCTGATTTATACTGTAAACACTAACACCTAATTTTAAGAAGAAGCGCATATTAACTCAGTTCTGTGGCGCTTTTTTGCATTTGATGTCCTATTGAAATAGTGTAAAGCATTTGCGCTTACGATCATGTATTACCTCATTAAATGTCTCTTGTATCGTATGTTAAGATGGGAGATGTTTTATATAGTCACATTTGCTCAATAAAATTTATTATTCATAAGAAATTCTTTTTCTTTTCGTTGCCTTTTCTACGTTTCCCATGATCTGTTTGCTGGATGTTGAGACTATAGTTTTTCTAATTCTGATATTGCATTTATGATAGCCACAAACATTGTTCTTCGTACTACTGTTCCAAATTCTTTCACATATCCGATTCTTTATAGCATATCTGATTCTATGCTATTTGATATTCAGTTTATCTGATGGCACCAAGATGAAGTGCCTTGGAAACACGAAGAAAATGCTACTTTTACTCTGGCCAGGTATACCTTAACGTGTGAAAAAACTTACTGATAAAATAGTTTAATAATACTTGCAAGTATCTCGCTGTACGGAGATAAACTTGGTAAATAATATGCCCTCTCTTCCTGCTGACGTTATGGAGATATCACGTGTCCGCAACTAAGGAGTTTTGATCTCAGTATAACTGGCTATATTACTGTTTTTTTTTAGAACCTATTGTTCTCTGGGAAAAATGTCGACGTCTCGTTCGCAAACTGCTGGTGATATCGGGCGACGAACTGACCAACGAGGCAGGAGCACTCTGTGATATGAAACACGTTTAACAAGATCACGAGGAGAAGGCGGCAAGTACCATAACCAAATTTCCCACTAACTTAGCTCAGTGGAAGAGGGGTCAAAATAGGGGAATACGAGTCTTGGCTTATCCGTAGACATTCGACCGTTTCTGAGAAAACGAAGGTAAAAGTTTACGCGGTACTTCATGTGCCTTTTATAGAATAACTACTTCAACTGAAGAGTTGGGACAGTGGCTAGCATTACGGCTTTACACTTTTGCTCCAAGTGTTCGAAACCCGATTACTTTTTTACTTTTATTTTTGATTTTCATTTATTTGCCCATGTCCGCAGAAGATTACTACAGGAACGTATATTGAAATAACGTTGTCCGTACTCGTGTACTAATTCCGTGTCTGGCGAATAAGCTTAGGAAAAGAAAAAAAATGACTGCAAAAATTATCTGAAATTGTTTTGGCGAAATTCCTATTGTGTATCTTTGGTCATAATCAATTGCAAGTGCCATTTTTCGGGAAAGTGGTACGTTATGCGCGATTTGCTGTGAAAATATGAGCGACGCGTGAAATGTTAACCGATATTAATCACGTTTCATTCTCGAGTGAAATTCATATGAAGAAATGTCGCTGTGGCAGGCGTACCTTCACGCGATGCTTGTGTTGCTCGAGATATTCATGAATTTAGAAGTAACGATAGAGGCTCTGATCACTTCCTCGTTATTTCGAAGATTGCAGTATCCACAAGACGGGGGAAACAAACAAATGTAAAGAAAATCCAAAGCCAAAACTTGAAATATAAAGTTCATCTTCTACAGGAAGAAAGCAGAAGGAAATAATACGAGCAAAGTCCCAAACAGGAATTTCAAATGGCTGACACTAAAGACAATATTGAAGAACAATGGGAAAACCATCATAGCTAATGAGGTTCTAGAAAAAGTAAAGTATCGAACCTGAAAAGCAATACAGAAATAGCTATTAATAGTTAAAAAAAACTTTTAATGCAAACTGACAAATACGAATAAATGAAGCCTGATAAATATATAAATAGAAAAGCAGTGGAACAAATAGTAAGGTATCGTAGTGAATCCTGGGAAAGATTCATTGCTAATGTTGAACATGAGATTCACAGAAGACAGACTATAGTGTTTAAACTTACGAAGCATGTGAATGAAACAGAGCAAGGTACTGCAGACATAAATATAATAACAGAAAATCAATGGATACACTATGACAGAAATTTGCAGTATGATGAATATAGTCAAGAGAATTATTCCATAAAATCGGTTATAGCACTATAGATCAAATAGACATAAAAAATAAAAAGCAACCGTAAATGTAACAAAAAATAGAAAAGCTGGTGGCCTAGATTGCATTAATGCTGAATTAATCAAATATGGATGAACCATTTTTAAATGTGTTGAAGGAACTGTTCCATATCTGAAGAATGGGACACAGCTAAAGTTATTTCTATATTTAAAAAGGCAACAGGAAAGACAAAGGAAAATATAGACGGATAATTGTCATATTTTTCTGTATTCCGTCTTTCCTCAGTTGCTTTTCATCCGTGGAGGTATTTTCAGTCTATGCAACTACTTGATGGCAGTTTGTTTATTGCCATACGCGTTTCGCTTCTTTTATTTGTGATGCATCTTCAGTGGTCTGTAATACATGTTTCCCTTTATACATACAATAAACATTTTATGTGGTAGATACAATACGTTGCTATGTTACCTAATGTAGTGTTTTGCTCTTGGTTCTTAGGTTAGGCTAAAAAGTTGACTCTAACCGAAAAAACAAGAGCAAAACAAGACAAAATGTAACACAGCAACATATTGTATATACTACGTGATACGTTTATTGTATGTACGAAAACATGTATTACAGTTCACTGAAGATCCTTCAGAAATAAAAGAAGCGAAATGCGTATTGCAATAAGCAAACTGACTGCAGTTAGTTTCATAGACGGAAAATACCTGCACGAATAGACGAATAGGTTTACTAGATGCAGAATATAACTGGATAATTAGTAGGTGTAGCTTACCATAGGTTACTGTTAAATTCGTTAACAATATTCCCTAGATAGCCCCTAGCAGTTTAATGTAGGTCACTGTCTTATTCCTCAGTATTCACTAGATAGCCCCTAGCAGGAAAATAAGCACCAGATCTAACTTCTACAACACATTTTTATTGTTTTTCATCGTTGAGTGTCCTTTCTGATAATAGAGTGTAACTGTTAACTTTGTGTGGTAGTAGGTTTCCTTAGCTAGATGGATAGGGACTGTGTCTGTTGTGTGCGGATGCAGGAGGAGTTGGCCAAAGTCCAAACGTAGCTGGAATCTTTGTTAGCCACAGTCAACAGGCTCCAGAGTGCCACCTTGAAGTGCGGTGGAGATGGGGTGCCTGGGGCAGCCTCTGCTGTACTAGATGTGCAGGGGGGATGTCACAGCTCTCTGTCACTGAGTCGACCTCAGGTGTGACTGAGCCAGCTAGCCCACCCTCACCTCAGTGTGGGTGGCGGACTGTGTCGGGGTCTCGAGACTCAAGACGAAGGCTGCATGGGGAACGCAGGCTCCTGCCAAATCCCATGCATTCTGCTAATCGATTCAGTGTGCTATCTGATGCTGGGAGGGGGAGGCTGAGCCGGATCGGAATGCACCTTCTGCCAGGATAGTGGCCACTCCTTCAGCAAGGTCCGGGCAGGCACGTGGGGGTTGGGGTTTGTTAGTTATTTGGAGCTCCAATGTTAGGCGGGTCATGGAGCCCCTCAGGAACATAGCGGCTAGGGCGGGGAAGACGTCCGACGTGCACTCGGTATGCTTGCCGGGGGGCCTTGTCCAGGCTCTTCCGGCGGCTTTCGAGTATGCTGGGTGCAGCCAGCTGCAGACTGTTGCACATGTCGGTACCAACGATGCCTGTCGTCAGGGTACCGAGGAAATCCTTGTGTCCTTTCGACGGCTGGCTAAATTGGAGAAGGCGGCATCCATCTCTTGAGGAGTGAAAGCCAAGCTGACGATCTGCAGCATTGTACCCAAAGATCAGGGGTCGCACTACACACAGGAAGCAGCTACATGGGTAGCACAGTACTTGTGGCGTGCACACGGTATTTTTTTTAGATTAGGCTTCTCCCCACGACAAACAAACCATTGGCCTAAAAAATTACCAGTTCATGACACTGATGTAGGTGTGCCAACTGTAAAAATTGTTAGTTCGCTTGAACTGGTCATTCCAAAGGATATAAGTATGCTAAACCTCATGTTAGTAAATTGTCGGGGTGTCTGTAGCAGGATCCCCGAGTTACTCTCCGAAATAAATAGTAGCAATGCCAATATTGTATTAGGCACCGAAAGCTGGATGAAACCAGAAATAGACAGCAGTGAAATTTTGAACTCCGATTGGACAATGTTTAGGAAGGATAGGACTGATGCTATGATAGGTGGTGTGTTCATTGCAGTTAAAAGCTGTTTAAACGCAGTTGAGATCGATGCTGGGTCGGACTGTGAAATAATCTGGATAAAGCTGTCGACCAAACAAGGATTGACGATTGTATTTCATAGACCACCAGCATCCGCAACAAACATCTCAGAACGTTTCAGGGCAAGTCTTGAGTACATAGGAAATAAATATGCAAATTATCCGTTAGTTATAGGTGGAGACTTTAATATCGCATCCATTGACTGGGAATTATTATTATTTATTTATCATATGGCTAATACAGACATATCATGAAATTAAATTACATATACATATGTGCATATTGACACACAAGAAACTTAAGTTTGTCTTTGCAACTGAATATCCAGTCCTGCATTCCAGAACACTGCATCTGGAGTTGCTAGCATGAAGTCCTCTTTGGCGCCGTGATAGGCTCGAATCCTGCATTCACTGACAATGTGTTGAACAATCTGGTATGGAGCCCCGCAGTCACAGGCTGGATCAGGCAGCTTCTTCCACTTAAAGAGAGCATCGCTGCATCGGCCGT
Organism: Schistocerca gregaria; assembly: GCF_023897955.1. Lineage (NCBI taxonomy): Eukaryota > Metazoa > Arthropoda > Insecta > Orthoptera > Acrididae > Schistocerca > Schistocerca gregaria. The sequence goes on from NC_064928.1 coordinate 83,596,301, forward strand.
GGCCGGTACGGATTCTGTTGAGAGTAGTCCAGGTCTTGAGTGGTAGGTGGAACCCACTTGAAAGTTTAGCACCTGAGATGATGTTATGCAGGTGCACATCTGTCACTGCTTCCCACAGACATTTCCATTCTTCAAGAGGTTTGAAATCCTTAGCAGCCATGTCAGCAGCATCGCACAGAGTTGGATGGCGTGATTTCGATCTCTTGCGATTTAAAAGTGGTAGGTCGCTATGCACGGGTAGGTTAGAATTCCTGGAGACCTTGTGGAATTCTCTCATAAGGGCAGTACATCTGCGTAGATCAGGAGGCATTATACCGGTTAACAGTGGAAGCCAATAAACTGAAGTAGATTTGATTGCACCAGATATTATGCGCATTGTCGTATATTCAGTTGGGTATCAACAAGCGTTGTATGATGACTGTTCGTCCATGCAGGTGCACAATACTCAGCAGTTGAGTACACCAAGCCCAGAACTGAAGATCGCAGCGTTGTTGCTGACGATCCCCAGGTATTTCCGCATAGCTTGTGGAGGATGTTATTTCGAGTCCTCTAACTTTTGAGCTAAGTTAAGAAGGTGTTGTTCGAAGCATAGTGTACGATCCAGGATGGCACCAACATATTTTGGGTTCCAGTTATGACGAAGAATTCTGCCTCTGAAACTTACTTCCAGTTTTACGTTCGCCAACCGGTTATTTAGATGGAAGCTACATACTTCTGTTTTAGTCACACTGAGTTGGAGTCTCCAGATTTTGAAGTAATTATCTAATGCACACAGGTCATTGGCTAGAATCTCTTCTGTTGTCTTTATTTCCTGGTGTTTTACGGCTAGAGCCAGGTCATCGGCGTAGCAGTATTTTATGGACGAAGTGTCAGGTAGATCAGATAGATATAGGTTGAACAGTAAGGGTGACAGAACTGATCCTTGAGGCAATCCGTTGTTTAGCTTCCTCTCCTTACTTATGTTGCTTCCAGTGTTTACCTGGAACTTCCGATCACTTAGCATGCTGTTAATCAGTAGAGCCATTGTTCTGCAGGGTATGATGCGGAGAAATTTGTAAGTAAGACCTTCCCTCCACACAGTGTTGAAGGCGGCAGTTAAGATCAACAAATGCCACAGATGTTGTCTTCTTCATTTGGTATCCTGACTCTATAAAGGATGTGAGAGACAATAGTTGGTCGCAGCAGCTACGCTCTGGTCTGAAGCCTGCCCGATAGGGAATATTACACGTTTATAACAGGGGACGGAAGCAGAGACTCGTGTGAAGTTACTCTAGGAGCGCTCTCAACATACAACCTTGAGCAATTGTTTAGACAACCAACTCGAGATGGGAACATATTAGATATCTTGGCGACAAACAGACCTGATCTTTATGAGGAAGTTAATGTAGAAGAAGGTATTAGCGATCTTAACGTCGTTTCGGCTTCTATGTCAGTGAAAGTTGCAAAAAATACCAAAGAAACAGCGTAGAGTTTTCTTGTTTGGGAAAGCAAAGAAAAGTATCATTAATGAATATCTTGATAATCAGCTCCAAGCATTCACCACGGGACACAATGATATTGAACATCTTTGGTCTGGTTCAAATGGCTCTGAGCACTATGGGACTTAACATCTGTGGTCATCAGTCCCCTAGAACTCAGAACTACTTAAGCCTAACTAACCTAAGGACATCCATGCCCGAGGCAGGATTCGAACCTGCGACTGTAGCAGTCGCGCGGTTCCGGACTGAGCGCCTAGAACCGCGAGACCACCGTGGCCGACATCTTTGGTCTGAATTTAAAGGTATTGTCCAGCCTAGCAAAAATATAGGAGAGGGAAAGGATCCACCTTTGTACAACAAACATATTAGGAAGTTGCTGGGAAGGCAGAGAATTTTGCACAGTCGTTTTAAACGTAGTCATTGCCTCACTGACAAACAGAAAGTATACGAAATGAAAGCAGCTGTCAAAAGATCAATGAGAGATTCTTTTAACGAATTTTAAAGCAACATTTTATCTGCAGATTCTAAAAATAACCCCAAAAAATTTTGATCGTACGTAAAATCTATGAACGCAACAAATAATTCAATACCTTCTCTTGCTGACAGTGCGGGTAATGTAACAGATGATGATAAACAGAATGCCTAAACTCTAAACCTAGCTTTCAAAAACTCGTTTACGGTAGAGGACTGCAGCACCATTCCGCCTTTCAATTATCAAACAAACGCAAGGATGGGCGACATAGTGTTTAGTGTATCTGGGATTGTAAAACAGTTTTGATCCTTTGACGCCAGGAAGGCATCCGTCCCAGACGGTATCCCCGTAAGATTATATGTTGGCTAGGCAAACCTACGTTTCTAGCATTTGTAGACTTAGAGAAAGCTTTTGACAATGTTGACTGGAATACTCTTTTTCAAATTCTAAAGGTGGCAGGGGTAAAATACAGGGAGCGAAAGGCTATTTATAATTTGTACAGAAACCAGATGGCAGTAATAAGAGTCGAGGGGCATGAAAGGGAAGCAGTGGTTGGGAAAGGAGTGAGACAGGGTTGTAGCCTCTCCCCGATGTTATTCAATCTGTATATTGAGCAAGCAGTAAAGGAAACAAAAGAAAAATTTGGAGTAGGTATTAAAGTTCATGGAGACGAAGTAAAAACTTTGAGGTTCGCCGATGACATTGTAATTCTGTCAGAGACGGCAAAGGACTTGGAAGAGCAGTTGAACGGAATGGACAGTGTCTTGAAAGGAGGATATAAGATGAACATTAACAAAAGCAAAACGAGGATAATGGAATGTAGTCAAATTAAATCGGGTGATGCTGAGGGAATTAGATTAGGAAGTGAGACACTTAAGGTAGTAAAGGAGTTTTGCTATTTAGGAAGTAAAATAACTGATGATGGTCGAAGTAGAGAGGATATAAAATGTAGACTGGCAATGGCAAGGAAAGCGTTTCTGAAGAAGAGAAATTTGTGAACATCGAATATAGATTTATGTATCAGGAAGTCGTTTCTGAAAGTATTTGTTTGGAGTGTAGCCATGTATGGAAGTGAAACATGGACGATTACTAGTTTGGACAAGAAGAGAATAGAAGCTTTCGAAATGTGGTGCTACAGAAGAATACTGAAGATAAGGTGGATAGATCACGTAACTAATGAGGAGGTATTGAATAGGATTGGGGAGAAGAGAAGTTTGTGGCACAACTTGACTAGAAGAAGGGATCGGTTGGTAGGACATGTTTTGAGGCATCAAGGGATCACAAATTTAGCATTGGAGGGCAGCGTGGAGGGTAAAAATCGTAGAGGGAGACCGAGAGATGAGTACACTAAGCAGATTCAGAAGGATGTAGGTTGCAGTAGGTACTGGGAGATGAAGCAGCTTGCACAGGATAGAGTAGCATGGAGAGCTGCATCAAACCAGTCTCAGGACTGAAGACAACAACAACAATGCTACAAATATAGCACCATTCTTATTCATCATCTATCAGAGATCCACGAGACTGGAAGAAGACCCAGGTCATACCAATCTATAAAAATGGTAGAAAATCGGATGCACATAATTATCGGCAAATTTCACTGACATCGATTTGTTGTAAAATCATAAAAAATATTTTACGTTCAGACATAACGACCTTTCTAGACTCTGAGAAGCTCATCTGCAGAAACCAGCACGGTTTTAGGAAACAGCGGTCATGCGAGACACAGCTGGCCCTCTTTGTGCATGATATACAACAGGCTCTAGATCCCGGCTCCAGAAAATAAATGCATGGTCTAATGACTGGCAGTTATCTCTCAATATTAGTAAGTGTAACCCACTGCGTATAGCAAGACAAAAATCCCCATTAGTGTACGAGCACAAAATAAATGCCCAGTCTCTGGAAGCGGTAACATCCGTCAAGTATCTGGATGTGACTATTCGAAATGATCTCAAATAGAATGATCAGATTACACAAGTAACGGGAAAGGCGAACTCTAGATTGCGGTTTATTGGTAGACTCCTGTAGCGATGCAGTACTTCAACAAAGGATATTGCTGAAATACACTTCTGGAAACGGAAAAAAGAACACATTGACACCGGTGTGTCAGACCCACCATACTTGCTCCGGACATTGCGAGAGGGCTGTACAAGCAATGATCACACGCACGGTACAGCGGACACACCAGGAACCGCGGTGTTGGCCGTCGAATGGCGCTAGCTGCGCAGCATTTGTGCACCGCCGCCGTCAGTGTCAGCCAGTTTGCCGTGGCATACGGAGCTCCATCGAAGTCTTTAACACTGGTAGCATGCCGTGACAGCGTGGACGTGAGCCGTATGTGCAGTTGTCCGACTTTGAGCGAGGGCGTATAGTGGGCATGCGGGAGGCCGGGTGGACGTACCGCCAAATTGCTCAACACGTGGGGCGTGAGGTCTCCACAGTACATCGATGTTGTCGCCAGTGGTCGGCGGAAGGTGCACGTGCCCGTCGACCTGGGACCGGACCGCAGCGACGCAAGGATGCACGCCAAGACCGTAGGATCCTACGCAGTGCCGTAGGGGACCGCACCGCCACTTCCAAGCTAATTAGGGACACTGTTGCTCCTGGGGTATCGGCGAGGACCATTCGCAACGGTCTCCATGAAGCTGGGCTACGGTCCCGCACACCGTTAGGCCGTCTTCCGCTCACGCCCCAACATCGTGCAGCCTGCCTCCAGTAGTCTCGCGACAGGCGTGAATGGAGGGACGAATGGAGACGTGTCGCCTTCAGCGTTGGGAGTCGCTTCTGCCTTGGTGCCAATGATGGTCGTATGCGTGTTTGGCGCCGTGCAGGTGAGCGCCACAATCAGGACTGCATTCGACCGAGGCACACAGGGCCAACACCCGGCATCATGGTGTGGGGAGCGATCTCCTACACTGGCCGTACACCTCTGGTGATCGTCGAGGGGACACTGAATAGTGCACGGTACATCCAACCCGTCATCGAACCCATCGTTCTACCATTCCTAGACCGGCAAGTGAACTTGCTGTTCCAACAGGACAATGCACGTCCGCATGTATCCCGTGCCACCCAACGTGCTATAGAAGGTGTAAGTCAACTACCCTGGCCAGCAAGATCTCCGGATCTGTCCCCCATTGAGCATGTTTGGGACTGGATGAAGCGTCGTCTCACGCGGTCTGCACGTCCAGCACGAACGCTGGTCCAACTGAGACGCCATGTGGAAATGGCATGGCAAGCCGTTCCACAGGACTACATCCAGCATCTCTACGATCGTCTCCATGGGAGAATAGCAGCCTGCATTGCTGCGAAAGGTGGATATACACTGTACTAGTGCCGACATTGTGCATGCTCCGTTGCCTGTATCTATGTGCCTGTGGTTCTGTCAGTGTGATCACGTGATGTATCTGACCCCAGGAATGTGTCAATAAAGTTTACCCTTCCTGGGACAATGAATTCCCGGTGTTCTTATTTCAATTTCCAGGAGTGTACGTTAGTTCGCCCAGTCTTAGAGTATTGTTCGTCTGTATGGGACCTTTACCAGTTAGGTTTGTTTCAAGAGATTGAGAAGGTCCAAAGAAGAGCGGCAAGATTCGTGACTGGTACATTTAGCCACCGCGTTACAGACCTCATAGAAAGTTTGAAGTGGGACACACTTGAAGATAGACGACGTGCTAAACGGAAAGGGCTGCTACTAAATTCCGAAATGCGATCCTCGCCAAGGATGTTGAGCACATATTATTACCACTATCGTTCAAATCGTACAATGATCACCATTCAAAGATAAGGGAAATTAGAGCTCGTACTGAGGCGTTCAGACAATCGTTTTTCCCTCACCCGATCCGCGAGTGGAACAGACTGGGGGAAATATGACTTTGGCGCAAATTTTGCCCTCCGCCACACACCGCTTGGTAGCTAGCGAAGTATATATGTAGCTGGAGAATATAAAATTTATGTGACAATTCTTAATCAAAGATTACAGACTACCACTGATGCATTCATCTCAGAATAACAATAAAGCTTCAGAAACGGTCGTTTGTGTAAAGGTAATATATTTATAGCAAGAAAAATGGTTAAAAACATAGGGAAATTGGTTTAGAAATGCGTTTAGCATTTAATTATTGTGAAAGAGCTTTTGGTAATGTAAAAAGACGTCTTTTGTGAAGGATACTCTAAATAAAAGGTCTTCCTAACTATGTTATTAATACCATAAATTGTCTATATGTAAATGCAAAAATGGTTATAAGTTCAAGATCGAAAACGTCACAGAAATTTTTCATAAATCAGGGTGTTCGACAAGGGTGCATTCAACGACCCACTGCGCTATCCGCCACTATTAGATCTCCCCACCCAGCAGCGTCGCGCTACATTACCCGCGATCGAGAAACGCGCTGTTGCCGTACTCCTCAGAGCGCGGCCCGCTGTTAAGCCGTCGTCACACGGACCGTGCTGTCGAACGTTAACGTTGAGCGTGCCAAGTTCAACGTGCTGCTGAACGCTCAGGAACGATGCGACTCGTGCACACGGTACGTGGGCCCCAACGTGGTATACGCGATCGCAACGCACTCCAGCGGCAGTTGAGGGATGTTTCCGTAAATCACACTGTTTACTCAACGGGCGCGTGTAAAATTCCCACGTTTGCTCTATTAAAACGAACATTTCCATCGTCCACAAAAAGGAAAGTACCGTGTCCAATCAATAAGGACACAGGCTTATAGAAGTTCCATTACAAACAGTGCGGTACAAATGTAGAATACTTCTCCACATTAAGATGAACATTATTTCATCATTCCCACATTTTAGTAAAACCCCAAGGTCAATCTTACCTGATCACTGTTCCTACCCAGCAGCAGAATCTCTGCAACACGTGAATTACGAAGCGTAAAAGAAAACGGAGCGAAATATCTTTATACAAGTAGTGCAAGCTGTCCTGTAGATTAAGCCAATCCAACAGTACCCCTCAAAAAAGGTGAACTTATATTTACATAACATCAAGTATTATACCATATACTTATATTAAACTAGTAAGAAAGTATCAGAACCTAATGAAAACGCGAATGCTAGGGAAAAAAAATTGGTAGTGTTAGGACACGAACCACCTCCTCAACAAAAACTCATGATGAGTCAGAGACGCTGATCATCATGCTAACCAAACAACGCGCTACTCAGACTTACACATAGCATGTTACCCGCTGCTGAAAACGTTAATCGTAGATAATTATGTTACTAATTGAAATTTAATTATAACAGATTGTACCAAGACCGATGCGTTTTGGGTGGATCTTCAGTGTGTCGCTGCCTTCAAATAGTCTACACTCATAATACGCAAATTACAATAATTCTTTTGCCACGAATACGATGTTTCTCATTATTTTATTGTAACGAATCACACAACTAACAACGGGTTTTCCAGTGATTCTCAATTTGCTGGTGCTCAGAAACGGCATATATACATATAGGCTTGAACTAAATGCCAATATGGCGCCTCACAACTCTGTACTGAAGGGAGACGGTGTGCGTGTGACGTAGGTGGCGTTGTGCCATCTCATTGGTCATCGCTCAGACGCACGCTCAGAATGTCTGACATGCCAGATATTGCTCTGCACGTTCGGAAAGACTCCCGAACGTGCTATTCCACTATATGACGTCAGAAACTCGGCACGCTCGACGCTGAACGTTCGGGTACACGGCCCGTGTACCGACGGCTTTAGCATCGCAGGCCATCCACAACACTCAGCGATTGGCCGCCCAGAATATACAGCGACACCAGCCAGCCACCAGCTCCATAAACTGCGGAGCCGCTCCTGAAGTTCACAAGCCAGTTCTCGTCGTGCTGTTCTACTCCACAACTAGAAAGTGCCACGCTGCGGTGGGCCTCTGTTCTATGTTGATTTGGCTGCGCTCTGGACTTAGAATCCGATGGCTACATTGGAACTTAGACTTAAACGATCACTAGGCTTAGTATGTTAACGGACTTGTGATTTACGGCGAAATTCTGCATTTCACTTGCACTTCCTGGACATTTGCATTGTTGTGTTAGCAGAAGAGCCAACACCGTGTTACGAGTGGAGGCCGAAATGCACGCGTTTTAGCTCACGCAGGCTGGCGTGAGGAGGGAAGTACTATACTGACGTGAGGTCTGGAACATAACAAGGAATTAGAATTCAGAAAGCGGACGAAATTGGTTTGATACTTACCTTTAATCCATTAATGATGAACGTCGCTCTTGACGGTACGTGACTCACAATATTATGTGTTCAGAATACATTCATAGTAACTGAATATGGCGCCTTGCTAGGTTCGTAGCAAATGACATAGCTGAAGGCTATGCTAAACTGTCGTCTCTGCAAATAAGAGCGTATGTAGACAGTGAACTATCGATAGCAAAGTCGGCTGTACAACTGGAGCGAGTGCTAGGGAGTCTCTCTAGACTAGACCTGCCGTGTGGCGGCGCTCGGTCTGCAATCACTGATAGTGGCGACACGCGGGTCCGACGTATACTACCGGACCGCGGCCGATTTAAAGGCTACCACCTAGCAACTGTGGTGTCTGGCGGTGACACCACATGTATAACCACCATTAAGTCATATAATTTCCATAAAGTATTCATCAAGAACTCGGAGCTCGGAAACATAATTATTTTGTATCAGTGTTGGTGACATATTTATTGTGCAAGTCCTGTTATAACACGCACTTTTTTAAATTTACATATTGACGACCTAGTTATGAAGTGGCAACATGAAACACAGTTACGAAGTAAAATAACAGTCTAGGGTAGCGTTAAATACTCTGTCATACGCTAACAACCAGATAATTGTACAGGAAACAGAAGGTAATTTATAAAGAGCAGTGCATAGATTGAGCCAAAACGCTATACATTACAATTTAACATTACCTGCAGGTAAGACAAAGATGATAGTTTACAAGGAAAGTACCTAGTCAGACCGAAAATAATAATAAATGAGAAAATTTTAGAACAAGTATCGCACTTGAGTTATCTAACCTGTGATATTATTGTAAAGTATGACAAAGACATTGCGAAGAGGCTTATTAATAAATATCAAGCTATCGGTGGAATATTTGGAAGAACTTTGGGAAGGAAAACGAGAAAGGAAACACAAGTGAAATTCTATAAAGTTGTGGCTGTACCTATTCTTGCATATGGTTTCGAATCGTGGCCAGTAATTAAAGAAAAGAAAAATCATTTATACAGGCAGCAGATATGGAGTTCATGAGATATGTAAGAGGCTGTAATGAAATGGATAAAATAAGGAATCAAACATTAAGACCAGACTTAAAAATCATTTCAGTTAATGACAAACTAGACGAGAATAGAATGAAATGGAAGGATCATGTTGACAGAATGATACAAAAAAGACTTGCCAGAAGAGATAATGAACTACCGAACACACAGGTCCAAAAACGTTGAGACAAGTAGATGTAGAGATCAGCACAGAGTATTCTATGATTGTGAATCAATACATCTACGTCATACTCCGCAAGCCACCTAATGGTGATCTCTCCAACCATGTTTCACTCGCGAATAGACCGTGGAAAGAATGATTGTCGGTGAGCCCCAGTATTGGCTATAATTTCTCGAATTTTCTCCTCGTGGTCAATACGCGAGATGTATGTATGGGAGAAAGTAATTTGTTGTCTGACTCCTCCTGAAAAGTGCTGACCTGAAATTTCAATAGTAAATCTCTCCGTGATGCACAACGCCTCTCTTGTAACGTCTGCCAGTGGAGTTTGTTTAGCGTCTCCGTAACGCTCTCTCGCCAGCTAAACGATCCCGTGACGAAACGCGCTGCTCTTCATTGGATCTTCTCTATCTCCTCTTTCAGTCCTACCTGATAGGGATCCCAGATAGATGAACAATACTCAACAATCGGGCGAACAAGCGCCTTACAAGCCACTTCTTTCGTGGATGAGTTACATTTCCTTAAGATTCTTCCGAGGAATCTGAGTCCTGTATCTGCTTTCCCCACTATCTGCTTAATATGGTTATTCCACTTAAGGTCGCTCTTGATAGCCACGCCTACATATTTAATGGCAGACGCTGTCTCCAGCTGTTTGTCATCAACAGTGTAGCGGCAGAGTAGTGGATTTCTTTCCCTATGTATGTGCAATATGTTACTTTGGGTCAACTTCCAGAGTCTGCAACATTCATCAACTCTCTGCAGCTCGTTCTGCAAATTCTTACTGTCTTCTGGCGTTGCCACTTTGGTATAAACAACTGCATCATCTGCAAATAGCCTTAAAGAACATCTGGATCATTTATGTATATTGTGAACAGCAACACTTCTATCACACTTCGCTGTGGTACTCCGGATATTACCTTTACATCTGTCGATTTAGTTCCGTTAAGAGCGACGTGTTGAGTTGTATCTGCAAGAAAATCTTGAATCCAATCGCAGATCTGCTCCGATACTCCGTACGCTCGTGTTTTTTGCATTAAACGGCGATGCGGGACGGTGTCAAATGCCTTACTGAAATCAAGGAACACGGCATCAGCCTGAGCGCCGTTGTCCACTGCGCTGTGGATCTCGTGGAGGAACAGTGAGAGCTGAGTTCCGCAGGATATCTGTTTGCGGAATCCATGTTGATTTTGAGCATAAAGCGTGTTCCATAATTCTACAACAGGTTGACGTCAACGATACAGGTCTATAATTGTGTGGATCTGTCTTACAGCCTTTCTTAAAAACGGAAATGGCCTGAGCTTTTTTCCAGTCGTTAGGTGCCTTTCGTTGCTCAAGCGATCTACGATAAATTATTGGTAGAAGGGGAGCAAGTTATTTCACGTAATCTTTGTAGAATCTTGTTCTGAAGCCTTTCCACTACTAAGCGAATTTTGCTACTTTTCAATTCTGCGATAGTTTATCTCGATATCTGCCATTTCGACGATTGGAAGGAGGGACAGTGTGTTGTGTACATAGTTCCGCGTAGTCAGTCTATACATGTATCTTCATGGCTATGTATAGGAATATGGTAATCTTATTAGGTGCAGACTGAAACTTGACTATACATTGGTACAGACTAATGCAGACTGGTACGGACTGGTGCAGACAAATGCAGACTGACTAACTAGTCTGTACCAGTCTGCATTAGTCTGTACCAGTGTATAGTCAAGTTTCAGTCTGCACCTAATAAGATTACCATATTCCTGTACATAGCCATGAAGATAAATGTATAGACACTTTTGTCAAGTATCAGAGATATGTGAGTGTGAGATCAACGTACCAAGACCAAAGGAACTTCAGACTGTCAATTGAAAACAGCATCCAGAATCAAGTTACGTAATGTCTATGCTTTTTATTATTTTAATAAATGTGTGTGAAAATTAATCAAGTTCTGTTTAAAGTTGGTCACCGTCAATCTGCTACTCTAAGCGTGCAAGTGGCATTTCTATCGTCTGACCTAACGGCACGAGATAAACACGCCACGATAAGACCACGAGACATATTTCTGACACTCGCCTACTTAGTTAGAGTGACAAGTCAAATAATCTGATGGCGTGTGTACCGGACGTCTTCCAGTACGCTCACTACACAGTGTTACGATCTTCCGCGCGGTGAAACAACTTCGGAAGACCGAATTCAGTATTTCGGACTTCTCTCTGTTATCTTTCGTTTGGTGCCGGTGTGGTCGTTGAGAGAATGAGTAGACAATTTTGACCCACTTACTGATTTTACATACGACCAAAATCTCTTAGGGTTTTTACTCAGGTCGGTTGACAACGCCTTACTTTCAAAATCTCTGAACGCATCTCTCATTGCTCACCTTACGCCCATTTTCGCTTTGTTCAGCATTTGTCTGTCAGATAGGTTTTATTTATCTTGAATCTGAGATGAAGTGCTCTTTGTTTACGTGGCGCTTTTCTAACATGGCTATTAAACCATGGTGGATCTTTCCCATCTCTTAAAACCTCACTCAGAACATACCTGTGTAGGGCATATTGTACGATGGATTTGAATTTTTTCCATTTGTTCTCCACATCTTCGTCCTCGTCACCGAATATTTGATGTGAAACGTCCCCTTAGAAAAATTATACAAGACTGGTCTATGTGAAACGTCCTCTTTGAACAATTATACACGAATGTGCTTAAACTGACACACAATATTGTTAGCGCAACGCAATCTGACTTCCAAAAATCCCTACGAAAGAATGGCCCTGACCAACATTAACCTATATGTTTCACAAATCACTTACCTCACAAAAATCTTGGTTACTCCAACTTCTGCAATACAGCGAGCGCCACTACTGCCAACTAAATAAAAGATTCAAACTACTGAAGGCTCTAACTACTGATAGGCATAGTTAGTGAATGAAAGATTTTAATAGAGAACAAACAATGTATTTACCTTAATAGTCATAATATATGTACCAGTTCATGACATCCAGTCTTCCAAATTACAAAACTCCGCCATCTCTCTCCTCACGTCCACCACTGCTGGCGGCTCACCTCCAACTGCCCAACGCTACACGCTGTTAGCATCCAGCTGCCGCTGCCCAACACTACAATGGCAGACAACAATGCAAACCAGCCACAGACTGCACACGGCCCAGCCAGTGATTTTTCATACAGAGCGCTACGTGGCGTTACCAATAAGAAAACGTGAACAGCCTACTTACAGATGCTGACAGCTGACATATTCTGAAATTTGTATCGTGTTCCCCTTTCTGAGCAAATATGTCTTCCTACCTTTCTTAACATTCCTTGTAGGGCCCCTCGTCATTGTTGCTGTCACAGCCTTATGATCACTGATACCTTCCTCTACGTTAATTTCAGGTCTGTTTGTTGACAGGAGGTTGGTTATCTATCTGCTCAAGGTAATTTTCGGACAAGACATCCAGACCAATGCCACACGATTCACTGTCTCTGGCACCAGTTTTGATGGCATAACACTCCCAGCAGTGGGATTAAAATTCAAGGAGGATATCAGTGATGCGATTCGCTGATGACATTGCTATCTTCGGTGAAAGTGAACAGGAATTACAGGATCAAGTGAATGGAATCAAGAGTCAAATGGGTACAGAATATGGGCTGAGAGTAAATGTAAGAAAGACGAAAATAATGATAGATAAGCAGCAGAAGTGAGGACAGCGATAAGCTTTACATCAGCATTGTTGGGCACGAAGCAAATGAAGTTAATGAATTCTGCACCTAGGCGTCAAGATAACCAATGACGAACGGAGAAAGGAGGACATCAAAAGCAACGGAAAAAAAAGAATTTGAAACGCCCTGTTTGAAAATTAAGAATGACAGTGCTGGAAAACTTCTAAGTTATTTGATACAGAAACAGCTGAATAAAACTGAACGTAGACAGTTTTCTCTTTACTTATGCAGATCATTTTAGCGCAACGCAATCTGACTTTCAATAATCCCTACAAAAGAATGGCCCTGACTAACAATAACCTATACGCTTTATTAAACACTTTTATAATTTTGTCACATCCACTTAAACGTCCGCCCCCGTAGCTGAGTGGTCAGCGTGACAGAATGTCAATTCTAAGGGCCCAGGTTTGATTCCCGGCTGGGTCGGAGGTTTTCTCCGCTCAGGGACTGGGTGTTGTGTTGTACTAATCATCATCATTTCATCTCCATCGACGCGCAAGTCGCCGAAGTAGCGTCAAATCGAAAGACTTGCACCAGGCGAATGGTCTACCCGATGGGAGGCCCTACTCACACGACATTATTATTATTATTATTATCCAACTAAACAAATTTCATTTTTATGACGGACACACGTCCAGATCGTCCGCTCTCAAAACTCTGGCGTCTCTCTCCCCACATCCACCACTGCTGGCGGCTCATTTCCAAATGCCCAAAGCTCAGTGTTGCCAACTTAAAAAAACCCGAGTAGCTAGATTCAATATCATAAGTCGCTAGAAAGTCGTTAAACTGATTTTACTATGGGTGTACTGAAAATTTCGTGCTGTGAATGGTGCAATAAGCCAGTGTGTGTATGTGTGTGTGTGTGTGTGGGGGGGGGGGGGGTAATAAAATATTAATAAAAATTGTCTCATACGTAATTGCTATATTGTCTTAATTATATGACGCACCGCTTGCAACAACATACATATAAAATACGCTAACGTTTGATTAAACATGTTATCATAAATGACGCAACACATACGTTGTTTTGTCATTCACAGTAGTCAAATATACTAGAAATATACAACTATATTTGTAATAAAAGAAGCAAGAACTCAAATTAGGTTACAAAATATATACATACCGGTATGTGAGCTATTCATCGTCGTCGCTCAGAAGATCGAATAACTCTTCTTTTTCATGCTCTGACAGAACTGTTGTTGATGTAGAGTATTGAACGTCGCTCAAAAGGTGATGTTGCAGTTCGACTGGTTTTGTCTTAAAAGAGTAACTTTTGTTCGTTCCAATAAGCTCCAATACGTCTGACGGTATGTGAAAAGATGCACAATCTTTATTTTGTTTCTTCATTGGTCTCTCAATATGATCAAAGCATTAATTGTCTTTAACGATAATCTGTTACGTTGTTTAGTTTTTATAATGTTCATAGAACTGAATATTCTTTCCACTTCTGCATTTGAATCCGGTAGGCATAGAACAGTCATTGCTAGCTGTGAAATCAAAGAAAAAGGATTCTGCCCTGCGGTATTTTTATACTGCAAAACCTCACTCCAAAATCGAACAGTGTTATTCCACCAAATGAAGTTCATATTATGCGTTCTTGCAGCATACCGTCTATGAAATCGCCACTAAAACCCAATTCTTTGGCTACATTCAGTTTTAGTGTTTCTTCAACATTCAGCATTGACATTTTTTCAGGATCGTAACGTCACTTGGCAGTCTTTGTTGAATTTATTTTACGAGTTTCAGACTAAACTGAATCTCTCCTTCAAATAAACTTTATTTTCTGCAGACACACTTGACTTAGACAATTTCTGTTGAGACATAAAGCCAAGGTTCGGATTTGCGTACATACATTCGCTTGGAATTGGTGTTGTCAACAAATCAACAGTTGGAAAAACTATGTTTTGTCCAAGTGGCTGCATGAGAAATACAAGTGTATCTAGTAATTTAGTGGGGTCATTGTCTTGTCCTTCAAAAACTTTTGTTGCTATTTTTACGTCTTTTAAAGCATATTTAAGGTAAAACACGTAAAGATGATTTGAGTCGTCACAATACATCTTGTACAAAAGATCGGCAGTGTAACAATTGTCTTGAACCATGGCAAGTGAAAAATGTAGCATTAGTTCTTCCCACTGCTCCAGAATTCTTCAATTGAAAGCCAACGTGTTGCACAGACCTTCAAAATTTTTAGGGGCTGTTTTCCACAGTTTACTGTCTCATAAACCTTTTTATATTCCTCTTGTATTTTGGGTGAAATGGATAGCCAATTGTAGGTTTCCCGTACAAAAAACTCTATAGGTATGGTATTCACTGACGTGTGCGAAACTGCAAGCTGAAGAGAGTGAGAAATTCAACGAATCAATACCAAATGCTTCAAACAATATTCTCTCTTGAATTGTTCGAAAAGCCCATTGTTTATTCCAACCATTGCAGAAGCATTATCTGTGCCAATTCCTACCATATTAGCGATTGGAAGTTTGTGATCTTTCAAAGAATTCACAAGTATTCACAGATTTCTTGTATCTGCAGTTTCTACTACAGGGAATTTGAGAAATGCTGGTCTTATGGTTTAGTTGGTTACACTTGTTTACACTATAGTACCGTATAACGATACCTAGTATTTTAGATATTGATACATCTACGGATTCATCTATTAGTACACTGTATTTTTGGTTACCTATATCTTCAACCAATGATTGTGTAAAATATGGAGCCAAAACTTCAGATATAATGTTAGTGCACTTTGTAGGATGTAATAGCATGTTTTTAACGCCCTCATCACCGGAAAACACCTTCTTGCACAGTATTCCTAAATGAACTACAGCTACAATAGAACAACGTTCAGCAATAAATACAGAAAGGACGCCTTCCGCTCTGCTTGCTATTCTAACTGTAGTTTTCGGAACAATTTTCACAGGTAAAGTGGTTTGTGTTTTCTTTTTTAAATCAATTTTTTGTTTATGCTTAATAGTTTTTGAATGCTTTCTAATATCACACAATTTATCATAAAACTCCGTTGTACATATTTAACATCTTGCCTTGGATAAGTCTCCAACGACTGGTTTCAGCCACCCATTGAATATTTTTGAGCGTACTGCTTCTTCTTCTGCGGTATATCCCTTACGTAAGCCACTACAACATAAGTTTCACCAATTTATAATCACTGAAAATGCATTAAAACTCTGGAGAACTAGAGGTCATGAAACAATCTACTCACTCGGTAACTCGATATCAGCCCTATTGTTCATTGTTTAAAACGTAATAATGTCTGAGATACCCCCACCGAATTGTTCTTGCGTTACCACTGTGCATGTGGTGATAATTTGACTGCTAGTTAACATTTCGAATAATTAGAGGTTGCTGGACAGAAATGTATTTTATTATACTTAATATTACGTATGTTTTTTGTCAATTATGGAATGATCATATAAATTTGATCGTCGGTAAAGCAGATGCCAGAGTGAGATTCATTGGAAGAACCCTAAGGAAATGCATACCGAAAACAAAGGAAGTAGGTTACAGTACGCTTGTTCTCCCACTGCTTGAATACTGCTCAGCACTGTGGGATCCGCACCAGATAGGGTTGATAGAAGAGATAGAGAAAATCCAACGGAGAGCAGTGCGCTTCGTTACAGGATCATTTAGTAATTGCGAAAGCGTTACGGAGATGATAGATAAACTCCAGTGGAAAACTCTGCAGGAGAGACGCTCAGTAGCTCGGTACGGGCTTTTGTTAAAGTTTCGAGAACATACCTTCACCGAAGAGTCAAGCAGTATATTGCTCCCTCCTACATTTATCTCGCGAAGAGACCATGAGGATAAAATCAGAGAGATTAGAGCCCACACAGAAGCATACCTACAATCCTTCTTTCCACGTACAATACGAGACTGGAATAGAAGGGAGAACCAATAGAGGTACTCAGGGTACCCTCCGCCACACACCGTCAGGTGGCTTGCGGAGTATGGAGTATGGATGTAGATGTAGATGTAGATGAATTATAAAAATAAAGGGAGTTCAAAAGTTGAAGACTTATTGATCGATACGCTATCGATGATAACAGGCTAGTGGATAATGAATTGTTCTATAGTCAAGATTTTCTTACTCTGTAGGCAATTACCAAATTCAGGCTTACTAAATGCTGAACAATGCTACATGATCTGCTAAGAACTTAATTTAACTTAGTAAATCTAGAACAAAGTCAGTGTAGTACCCGTTCTATAGTTAAAATCTTAGTTTTTTTAATGACAATACTGGCCCAAAATAGTTTTGATTTGTACTTCAAAAGTCGTCAGCACTCAAAAAGTCGCCAGATAAGTCGTTAAATAACTTTTGCCGCTAAAAAGTTTTTTTTTGTCGCTAAGACGAAGGCAAAAGTCGCCATTTCTAGCGACAAAGTCGCTAAAGTTGGCAACACTACTAGAGCTACACGCTGTTCACGTCCAACTGCCCAACACTACAATAGCGAATATTCCAACAATGAGTCCAACCAGCCACAGACCACACACAGTGCAGTCAGCGATTTTCATAAAGAGCGCTACGTGGCGTTACCACCAAAAGAACTATACAGCCTACTAACAAATTCCTGGCCAAGAGAAGTCTACTAGCATCAAACATAGGTCTTAATTCGAGGAAGAAATTTCGGAGAATGTATGTTTGAAGCACAGCACAGTACGGTAGTGAAACATGGACTGTGGCAAAACCGGAACAGAAGAGAATCGAAGCATTTGAGATGTGATACTACAGAATAATACTGAAAATTAGATGGACTGATAAGGTAAGGGATGAAGAGGGTCTGCACAGAATCGGCGAGGAAAGGAATACATGAGAAACATTGACAAGAAGAAGGGGCAGGATGGTAGGACATCTGTTAATAGTTCACGGAATAACTTCCATGGTAGTAGAGGGAGCTGCAGAGCCTAGAACGTGTAGAGGAAATAACAGAGGACGTACGTCACACAAGTGCTACTCTGAGTCAAAGAGATTGCCACAGAAGAGGATTTCGTGGCGGGACGCATCAAATCAGTCAGTAGACTGATGCCTCAATAAATAAATAAATTAATAAATAAACTTAGAGTGTGTATCAATTTTCTACAGAATACTGTTCTGAAATTGAGGTTTTTAAAACATAATTTCTTATAATCAAAACAATAAAACTGTAAGATTTAATATAAACAATAGCTGTCTGACTGGCTCAAGAATTCATCAATATTCATACCCAAAAATTTGTGACATTCTATCATGTTTACAGATTCCTGCATATTTGCAGCACGAATCGTTGGTACTATTATATTTGTTTAAAAAGCTGGAAGACCTGTATATTATCCAGAATTAAGGGAAGCCTGTTTTCGAAAAGCCGTAAGCAGGGATCGATAAAATGTGTACAGAATTCAGTAAAGCAGTCTCGACCGGAACAGAAGTTTATTTACGATACCGCAGTGCCTGTGTTACTCCGAATACAACGCAAAGCTCCTTTGGAGATGCATGCACGCATGCACTGTAATTCGGAATAACACAGGCACTGCAGTAGACTCTCAAGTAAAATGTCTCGCCTTTACGGGAATACACATAATGAATGTACGAGTCCAGGACGTAGACGCATGGTTGACGCCATATGTAGGGCTTATTTCAATAGTGGCACAAGTCCACTTTTTTTTTTAAACTGAGTTTTCTTCATGTACGTATTCACACAAGTCGTTTTTAATTTCTATGCAGCTCCAGCTTCGTCCTGCTGCCAACAGAGAGCACCCCAATGCTGACACATTAGAGAAAGCAAGCAGGAATGTATTTCAGTAGTGGTACTGTAAGGTGTCAGGCAAATCCAACACCTTCCATGAAAACCCTGACATGATAAGCAAATCCAGTAGTATGTCATATAGCTCCGAATAAATCGTGACATTAAATTAACCAAAGTAATACGAGTAACGAGTGAGGAAATGGAATACCTAAATGTATGTCGTACCTTCCCACCGAGAGACCGACGAAGTTCCGAAGGGAGAAACGAGGACAGAAGCCGAGAGCAGAACCGTGTTAAGCTAGAAGGCCCTACGATAAGGGACGGACTGGACACCCACGTCGCCAGCCTTCCTCTAAGTCTACCACCCGCACGTTTTAGCGTGAGACTTTTTTGCGTCTCTGTTACGTAAAGCACCACCCCCCAGCCCATGTTAAAAGCTAGAGCCCTCCAGAAAAACAGTATAGATCTTACGATAACACAAAAAGGGCCACTACCATCCGCAAGTTTTAGCGTGAGACTTTTTCGTGTCTCAGGTACGTCAAGGACCACCCCCCAGCCCATCTTAAAAGATAGAGCCCTCCAGAAGAACAGTATAGATCTTGCGATAACGCTAAAAGGGCCACACCAGCTGCAGGTTTTAGCGTGAGACTTTTTAGCGTCTCTGTTACGTTGCAAACTTTAAAAACATTGCCCCACCACGAAAAGTACAATGTTTCTCATTGGATAGACAGAATTTTTGTAGGCGGAGCTTAAGGTTAACATTGAGACCCTGATTGGTCAGATTAAAACACAGCCAGATAGTTTTTTTTTTTAAACCGACTTCGGTAAATGTTGTAAGGAGAAGTTAGAGTGTTGCTTCCGAGACGGCGAGCTGGATGGCCGCTGCGAATGCCGCTGTCGACCTGACGCTGCTTAGACACCGACAAGGTAATGAACGCACGCGATGCCGCATTCTTGAGCGCATAAGGCTTCACTCAGAACTGCAGAAGTCTCATCTGTTACACCCCTTTTTTGCGTAATACTAGTGTCGATCGTTAATTAAAACTCATGGTGTTCACATTTGCCACTTGAAGAACACATCTGAAACGCGATAATTTTCCTTTTATATAGTTATTGAGAAGCCACATCAGCCACTGTAATTTACGACAAGTTAGATAAGTAATTAAAGATAATTGAGGGTCGCTGTAGACCATTTTGATAGTTTTTTCTTTTGTGAAACTTAAATTTAACGTAGATTATAGATGTGATATGGCATAGGTCATCCTTCGATCGATTGTAGAACTTGGAAACCCATTCAGGGAATATTCGTTCACATTTTTGTTGAACGCAGTTGGTTTTTACCATCCTGTATTAAAACATTTCCTTTTATCAATAGTGCAATTTATAAACGATGTTTTGTGAGTAGAATAAAATTTCCAATGGTAAACGTAACTGCTTTTTCGACGTTATTTTACCAGCTAACTAAAAATAGGAAAGCCTTGAACTCTTTCCACTAAATTTAGTTAGTATTAAGATTCTTTTACAGGGAGTGCGGTGGAGCTGACGCTGAGATCATTTCGTATTTGGTTATATCATCGCTAGTCTCACTGAACTCTTCCGAATTCTACATGCCATGTGTGGTCTGGCGTCTCCTTACCAGCAACAGGTCCCAGGTTCAAACTAGTTAATTCCCTAAAAAACACGCTCAGAGCGTCGTTGCGCGAAAGTGGTAGGGAGACACGATATAGAACAATCAGACACCACCATGAATGTTTAGAGTACAAGTCCGCGTTCTTTGGTGCATTGCGACGGATTCAGGAGCATTATCAAGTGGCTGTGATACAGTTGATGATCCAGATTTCAAAACTATTGCAAATAAAAAGAATTTATTTGTTTTTCTCTTATGTTGGTAATAAATCATAAATAATAACTTGTGCTACTTTCTATCTAGATACCGGTACCGATGAAAATGAAAGTGCAAAAAATGACGAAACGGGAGACACTGTTGCTAGCCACGCGGGATTAGCCGAGCGGTCTCAGGCACTGCAGTCATGGACTGTGCGGCTGGTCCCGGCGGAGGTTCGAGTCCTCCCTCGGGCATGGGTGTGTGTGTTTGTCGTTAGGATAATTTAGGTTAAGTAGTGTGTAAGCTTAGGGACTGATGACCTTAGCAGTTAAGTCGCAAAAGATTTCACATACATTTTTTGACACTGTTACTGAAGCCTGTGCGAACGGTACAGCCGCAAATATGCAGACAAAAAGAAAACGTACTGGAAGCAAGAATGGTGGAAGGAAAACGGGCACATATCAAAAGCATATTCGAAAGAAAAACATAGCACTGGAGAGTTATACGTCACTGCAACTGGTAAAATAATTCCACCAAAAGCATTTCGCAATGTGTACTGCAGGTGTGCACGTAAATGTTTCAATAAAATTTCAGAGGATGAGAGGAAGATGTTACTTGAAACTTTCTATGGTTGACATTAATCGCCAAAATGGGTATCTTAATGGTTTATGCACGAATGATTCAGTTAACCGCCGACGACCAAGAGATGACTCTGGTTCTCAGAAAAGCTGGATTTATGAATATTGATTACATGTGAACGGAAAATGTCCAATAGTGTGCAAGACGTTTTTCTTGAATAGTTTTGACATTTCTAATGGACGACTCTCTAGACTTTTAACAAAAAGCAAGGAAGAAGGTACACCTCACCTTGACAGAAGGGGCAAACCAGACTGAATTCTCTGTACCGGAAGGTCTCATCAATGAAGTAAAGGAACACATCAAAAGCTTTCCTGTTTCCGAGATCCATTATGGCAAGAAGGATAATGCCCACAAAAGGTTTTTAAATTCAGAGTTGGGTGTGGCCAAAATGTACGATCTGTACAAACATAAATGCATATGTCAGAGTAAAGAAGTTGTGGGGGAGCACATCTATCGAAAAATCGATAACAAAGACTTCAACCTGACATTTCGACCACAACGTAAAGACACTTGCTCTTTTTGTGACAAACTGAGCTTTGAAATGGACGCTCCTACCAATGCAGAAGAAAAAAAAGCTTCAAACTGAAAAAGAGCTTCACCTTAGTAGCGCTGCAAGAACAGCAATGGCTACAGATACAGCATGTAGTAAAGAGGCAGATTCCCAGATGTTCGTTTTTACCTTTGATCTGCAAAAAACACTCGCATTTCGTAAACTGACAACATCGATATCGTACTACAAAAGAAACTCGTACGCGTATGATTTTGGATGCCACAATTTAACTGATGGCAAAATATTTATGTTTTTTTGGTATGAAACATCTGGATCAACAGGTCACAGGAAATTGGTACCTGTTTATTGAAACATATTGAAAAGTGTGTCACTTCCCAAAAATAGGTAGTTTGCGTACAGTGATACGTGTGCTGGGCAAAACAGGGACATAAACGTTGCCCTAATTTAATGAAAGTGACACAGTCTCCTCAATTTCATGTCAAAATTACTGATTTAAAGTTCCTGCTCCCAGGGCACTCATACTTGCTCAGAAAGAAAAACATATACATTAGAAAGAGTTTCTGTTCTGCTCAGATGATATTTTTGAAACAATTAGGAAAACTGGCAGAAAAAATAAATTTGCATGCTCAGTAATGAAGCATTCTGACTTTTTAACACTGAAACAGTTACAAAATGTAATGGTAAGAAGGAAGCGAAATGAAGAGTATGTTCAACGTAATTGGCTGAATATAAAATGGATGCAGTTTTGAGAGGCGGAGGCCGTGCAAAATACTCTACAAGGAAACACGGAATGATGACATTGACTTCCAAGTCATAAACTTTGCTACGAAACGTGGTAGAGGGAGACCACAGGCATGTGGTACTATTGCAGTTTCACAACTTTACCCACACATGAGAAAAGGGCTGAAAAATAAAAAGCAGGATATGCTTGATTTGCTCCATTATATTCCAGCTATCAAACATAGCTATTTCCTTCTTCTAAAAACAGATGACAGAGGTCTGCAACATAAAGAAGAAGAAGAATGTAATCCTCAGTTTTACAGAAACCAATTGACCTGAAACATATCTGACTGTGTAGTTCAGTTATACATGTGAATTTAATAAGAAGGTGCACATTATAACTGTAATAAAAATTCCAGAATGAGATTTTCACTCTACAGCGGAGTGTGAGCTGATATGAAACTTCCTGGCAGATTAAAACTGTGTGCCGGACCGAGACTCGAACTCGGGACCTTTGCCTTTCGAGAGCAAGTGATCTACCAACTTTTTTTTTTTTTTTTTTTTTTAAATCTCATTTTGTTCGCTTTTGTTCGTTGCATCTGCTCGGGGCGGACCTCATAAGACACCCGTTTTAGTTCGTTGTTGGTCGGTGAACTCAGTTTTTTTATTGCAGAGAACAGCTAACCCTCTCACCGAACACGCTGAGCTACCGTGCCGACACTGTTCTCACAGCTCTACTTCCGCCAGTATCTCGTCTCCTGCCTTCCAAACTTTACAGGAGCTCTCTTGCGAACCTTGCAGAACTAGCACTCCTGAAAGAAAGGATATTGCGGATACATGGCTTTGGAAGGCAGGAGACGAGATACTGGCGGAAGTAAAGCTGTGAGGACGGGGCGTGAGTCGTGCTTGGGTAGCTCAGTTGGTAGAGGGTTACGTGCCCTCTGCAATAAAAAAACTGAGTCAATCGATCAACAACGAACATAAATGAATGTCTTACGACGTCCGCCCCGAGCAGATGCAACGAACAAACACGAACAAATATGAGATTAAAAAAAATGTTGGTAGAGCACTTGCCCGCGAAAGGCAAAGGTCCCGAGTTCGAGTCTCGGTCCGGCATACAGTTTTAATCTGCCAGGAAGTTTCTGTAATAAAAATTATTTGCAATAAAAGAATTAACAGGTTTATATACAATGTTCAGTTTATTTTATTTCGATAGTGATTACCTCAACACTTCTGCCAATATTGTTTCTGAAATTAATGATCCAAAGAAATGCAAAAGCCGGCCGCGGTGGCCGAGCGGTTCTAGGCGCTCAGTCCGGAACCGCGCGACTGTTACGGTCGCAGGTTCGAATCCTGCCTCGGGCACGGATGTAGTGATGTCTTTAGGTGAGTTAGGTTTAAGTAGTTCTAAGTTCTAGGGGACTGATGACCTCAGATGTTAAGTCCCATAGTGCTCAGAGCCATTTGAACCAGAAATTGAAAGAAAGGTTCATCTCTAGGAACAAGCCATATACTTCAATATTTCTGGTATCTTAACTGTAGAATTTTCAGCGCTCATTTAACTTTAGGACTCTGTATCTCAAAACGAACAAAAATGGACTTGTACCAATATTAAAATACGCCCTTTAAATGGGTCAGTCCATGGGTGGTGTACGAATAGCCGAATGGATAACCGAGCGAGTTGGCGCAGTGGTTCGACACTGGACTCGCATTCGGGAGGACGACGGTTCAATCCCGCGTCCGGCCATCCTGATTTAAGTTTGCCGTGATTTCCCTAAATCATTCGAGGCAAATGCCGGGATGGTTCCTCTGAAAGGGCACGGCCGACTTCTTACCCCATCCTTCCCTAATGCGATGAGACCGATGACCGCGCTGTCTGGTCTCCTTCCCCAAAACCAACCAACCAACCGAATGGAAAGTTCCTCTTGGAGTGCCGAGCGGCAAGGTTCTTGTTTATTTCACTTGCCGCAGCGTCGCTTGTGTGGAGTTTTCCTCGTTGGTGCTGCTCTGCCTGCCGAGTGACCCGTAATGCCTCCGCTCCGCCTTTACTGTCTGTGGTTGCCTACTTGCAGCGGGGTCGGCCGCTCAGCTATAGCTACCAAGATTTCCACGCGTATTCCACGAAAAGGTACTCTGAACTTCACTTTCGATAAAACAACGCGACACGTGCAGCCCGGGTCTCTAGAAATCAACGATGGGCTTGTCGATGCCATTCACGTGAAACTCTGATCATGTGCACACCGCTTATTTCGACGCAGACGAGTACTTGTTTTACGTGAAGTTCATGGATTCCCTTCACGTTGAAAGATTACTGTCGCGACATGGTTCTCGAGTCCCGTTCAAGGATCGCGATAGTTCTGTTAGTATGGTGTCACTCGCAGATGCTGAAATTGACTACAACAATGTTCGAGTGTCCAGCCTCCCGCCGGAGGTTGATGACAACTTTCTAAAGGACCTATTGACTCCTAATGGTAATGTGAAAAACGTCCCGCGTGAACGCCGATCTACTGAACACAGATTACACTGTTATAGTGGAATTCGTTTCGTGGAAATGCATGTTAAGCGCAATATTCCATCACATTTACTAAAGTGTGGCTATCGCGTTCGTGTCATGTATCCTGGTAAAGAGAGAACCTGCTTACTATGCAATGAAAGTGGATACGTTCGGTCAAATTGCACGCGGAGGGTTTTAGTATAACCGCCTGCAAGGTCCCCTCGCTTCTAAACTGATACTGTTATTACTCATCTTAGCCGCGAGTCAGCATTTCCACCCGGAATTTGCGAGTGTAAGTCGAACCTCCCTCGATCCGCCTTGGTGGGTCATGTCGTCGGACTTCCTCCTACCGGTGCGCGGTGCAGCTCTCGTAAATGTCGTCCCGTGCAGATTCTTCATTGGCGCATTGGATGTCTCTGACGGTGGAAGCTAATAATCTGAAAATTGCTGTCGATCAACTGTGTGGTATCTATTTACTCGAAATTAACGTTCAGAACGCCGTAATATCACTTTTATTCCTATTAGATCAATAATGAAACACTCATGTCACAAACTAGTCGTAACCGAAAGCATGGCTACCATCGAACAAGACAGGAGGAGCTCTTAACGCCGACTGCCGACTTTGGCGCGCAGTCCGTATCTCTTACTACTCGTAGTTTCGCCACAGTTCGTGGATTTCCGATCAAGTTCGTACTTACTAAGACATGCATTTGTTAATGAACGGGTGTGAATTTTAACGAGGCAAAATTATTATAAATAGTTTTAAACATAGCTTCTCCTAGTATTCATGTTATCACAAATGACTTTAATTATTAAATATAAATAAACAAAATCGGTGACTTTGGCGCCAAGATGGCGGTACTTCCCGTCACGTATATTTCCCAAGCTGACGCTCGTTCCTACGGTCCAGCGCCGAGCCCCACCCCACTACGCGCGACATATGGCCGCTTCGTCACCTAGCCAGCCAGCGTGGGAAATGCTCTCCGACTCAAGGCCGGCTACGGACTACAACACTCCCTAACTACCGTGAATACATTAAAACTGGTAAAAATGACTTCCTCACGTAAGAGGCACCTTACAAGCTGTCATTATTGCAGCTTTGCAAATTGACGATTGCTGATCTTGTTCCTTCCACTCCCGACGTCGGACCTGCTTCTACTTTGGATCATAATGAACGAAAAGTCAGTTCTGATAATCGTGTGACTGAAATTTCCGCCTTTACCTTCGCGACAGGTTCAGAATCCTATTGCCCCCCAGGATAGAAACCCGAAAAAATGACAAACAATCGACGTCGTACTCAAGATGGCGAGGGTGAGGATTTGGCTGTGCCTTCGGCCCCAATCTCCTGAGCATCGATTGTGTCCCCTGCTCCACTCGATACTACGATGCCTCCCATCCGTGGTACGGTGAGTGGCGCAGAAGTTGTCTCCAGCATCCCTGCTGCTCGTGAAGTGGCTCCTATTCAGCAACCTGTGTGTGGAGAGGGACCGCAGTCCCCCCTTTGTCTTTGCGTCCTCCGTTACAGTCTGAGACAACGCAATGTCGTCTTGCTCCTTGTTCTTCAGACGCCGTCGGTTTCCCGAAGCTGCCGCCTACAACAACTCCTATGGAGAATAAAATTGTTGTTGTTGTTGTTGTGGTCTTCAGTCCTGAGACTGGTTTGATGCAGCTCTCCATGCTACTCTATCCTATGCAAGCTTCTTCATCACCCAATACCTACTGCAACCTACAACCTCTTGAATTTTCTTAGTGTATTCATCTCTTGGTCTCCCTCTACGATTTTTACCCTCCACACTGCCTTCCAATACTAAATTGGTGATCCCTTGATGCCTCAGAACATGTCCTACCAACCGATCTCTTATTCTAGTCAAATTGTTCCGCAAACTTCTAGTCTCCCCTATCCTATTCAATACCACCTCATTAGTTATGTGAGCTACCCATCTAATCTTCAGCATTACTTCTGTAGCACCACATTTAGAAAGCTTCTATTCTTTTCTTATCCAAACTATTTATCGTCCATTTTTCACTTCCATACATGGCTACACTCCATACAAATACTTTCAGAAATGACTTCCTGACACTTAAATCTATACTTGATGTTAACAAATTTCTCTTCTTCAGAAACGCTTTCCTTGCCATTGCCAGTCTACATTTTATATCCTCTCTACTTCGACCATCATCAGTTATATTGCTCCCCAAACAGCAAAACTCCGTTACTACTTTAAGTGTCTCATTTCCTAATCTAATTCCCTCAGCATCAGCCGACTTAATTCGACTACATTCCATTATCCTCCTTTTGCTTTTGTTGATGTTCATCTTATACCCTCCTTTCAAGACACTATCCATTCTGTTCAACTGCTCTTCCAAGTCCTTTGCTGTCTCTGACAGAATTACAATGTCATCGGCAAACCTCAAAGTTATTATTTCTTCTACATGGATTTTAATTCCTATCCCTTATTTTTCTTTTGTTTCCTTCACTGCTTGCTTAATATAAAGATTGAATAACATCTGGGATAGGCTACAACCCTATCTCACTCCCTTCCGAACCACTGCTTCCCTTTCATGTCCCTTCACTCTTATAACTGCCATCTGGTTTCTGCACAAATTGTAAATAGCCTTTCGCTCCCTGTATTTGACCCCTGCCACCTTCATAATTTGAAAGAGAGTATTCCAGTCAACATTGTCAAAAGCTTTCTCTAAGTCTACAAATGCTAGAAACGTAGATTTGCCTTTCCTTAGTCTAGCTTCTAAGATAAGGGCTTCACGTGTTCCACTATTTCTACGGAATCCAAACTGATCCTCCCCGCGGTTGGCTTCTACTAGTTTTTCCATTCGTCTGTAAAGAATTCGCGTTAGTATTTTGCAGCTGTGGCTTATTAAACTGATAGTCGGTAATTTTCACATCTGTCAACACCTGCTTTCTTTGGGATTGGAATTATTATATTCTTCTTGAAGTCTGAGGGTATTTCGCCTGTCTCATACATCTTGCTCACCATATGGTAGAGTTTTGTCAGGACTCGCTCTCGCAAGGCCGTCAGTAGTTCCAATGGAATGTTGTCTACTCCCGGGGCCTTGTTTCGACTCAGGTCTTTCAGTGCTCTGTCAAACTCTTCACGCAGTATCGTATCTCCCATTTCATCTTCGCCTACGTCCTCTTCCATTTCCATAATATTGTCCTCAAGTACATCGCCATTGTATAGACCCTCTATATACTCCTTCCACCTTTCTGCTTTCCCTTCTTCTCTTAGAACTGGATTTCCATAAAATTATCGACCATGTATCACTTGTTGTTTTGGTAGTTCCACAAAATGCTTCCGCCTTAGTGACTGGACCTGCAGTGTTTGACCCTTGTTCTGAGAGGCAGGAGGCTGTGCCTATAAACCCTCCCACACCTTCGCCTGCACAGGCCGTCATACCACGTAACCAACAGAAACAGCGCATACAACCTGACCGTGCGGTGGCACGTAATAAATCTAAGAAAAAAGATTGTGATGATAGGGGTTCTGGTTCCCCGATGTCTATTCATCTGTGGACTCCGCAATGGACCTTGGCGCTCGGCTGTCTACCTAATTCTGCTCCATACCTTCCGTACATCCCTGTATACCTGTGATCAATGACCCAAGCCTACAAGTTCCTTTCCTTAAATGTTAATCGTGTGGAATCAGAATTGCCGTTTCTGTGTCAGTTCATTTATGATTCGTGTGCGGACATAGTCGTCTTACAGGAGGTGCTGTTTAGACATTTCTCCTTACTTGGTTTTCGTATCATCTTTAATTTAGTACCCGAATATTCAATGGGGACCGCCCTATTCTTTCGTGAAGGCATGGCTATTGCTGAGGTGGAAATGTGGATTCTGCACCGCCATAGGTAATCAACTTTTTAATCTTACCTTGGTTCTTTTATATGCCCCTTCTGACACTGGTCACGCAGTGGATCGTTCGCGTTTTTATAAAGAGAATATTGTTTGTCTGTTGCGTAAGAGTTCTCCGGATATTCTGTTGATTGGTGATTTTAACTGTGTACTGCGTCCTATTGATCAATCTCCAAATTTTAATTTCTCTCGTGAATTACATGGATTGGTCCGCTCCTTACGCCTAAAAGACGTATGGATATATAAATACCCGACTTTCGTTAAATTTACCCACTTTACTGCGTTTCCAAATAGCAGATTAGATAGGTTTTACCTATCAGACTGCCTGAGCAATAGTATTCTCAATGTTGAAGTCTTCCCAGCTTCCTTTACGGATCAGTGTGCTGTGACCACAACTCTCAATCTTGAACGGCATCCAGTCAAATTGTTTCGCCGACCGTAGACGTTAAACGTCGCTCACCTAGCTGACCCCTCTCTCGATGGAGTGATACGAGTCGTGTGGGAGCGTACTGTAGGTCCACTGGGGAATACTCCACCCTTGACTGGTGGGCACAGCTAGCAAAACTGAAGCTCAGGCAAACTTTGATACTTTTCTGTGCCGCCAAAGCGCGAGACTTTCGGAGAACATACGACTATTACTTTTTCACCCTGCGTGAACTTTATGCTGTTTCGGATCACGCCCCTCTGCGAATTGCGGATGTTAGGCGTGTGAATATCAATTTGGATTCCGTAGAAATGTTGGAACACGTGAGGCAGTAGTGACCCTACGACTTAAAAGAAAGATTAAGGAAAGGCAAACCTACTTTTCTAGCATTTGTAGACTTAGAGAAAGCTTTTGACAATGTTGATTGGAATACTCTCTTTCAAATTCTGAAGGTGGCAGGGGTCAAATACAGGGAGCGAAAGGCTATTTACAATTTGTGCAGAAACCAGATGGCAGTCATAAGAGTCGAGGGGCATGAAAGGGAAGCAGGTGTTGGGAAAGGAGTGAGACAGGGTTGTAGCCTCTCCCCGATGTTATTCAATCTTTATATTGAGCAAGCAGTAAAGGAAACGAAAGAAAAGTTCGGAGTAGGTATTAATATCCATGGAGAAGAAATAAAAACTTTGAGGTTCGCCGATGACATTGTAATTCTGTCAGAGACAGCAAAGGACTTGGAAGAGCAGTTGAACGGAATGGACAGTGCCTTGAAAGGAGGGTATAAGATGAACATCAACAAAAGGAAAACGAGGATAATGGTATGTAGTCGAATTAAATCGGGTGATGCTGAGGGAATTAGATTAGGAATTGAGACACTTAAAGTAGTGAAGGAGTTTTGCTATTTGGGGAGCAAAATAACTGATGATGGTCGAAGTAGAGAGGATATAAAATGTAGACTGGCAATGGCAATGAAATAGTTTCTGAAGAAGAGAAACGAATATAGAATTATGTATCAGGAAGTCGTTTCTGAAAGTATTTGTTTTGAGTGTAGCCATGTATGGAAGTGAATCATGGACGATAAATAGTTTAGACAACAAGAGAATAGACGCTTTCGAAATGTGGTGCTAGAGAACAATGCTGAAGATTAGATTGGTAGATCACATAACTAATGAGGATGTATTGAAAAGAATTGGGGAGAAGTGGAGTTTGTGTCACAACTTGACTAGAAGAAGGGATCGGTTGGTAGCACGTGTCTGAGGCATCAAGGAATCACCAATATAGTACTGGAGTTCAGCGTGGAGGGTAAAAATCGTAGAGGGATACTGAGAGATGAATACACTAAGCAGATTCAGAAGGATGTAGGCTGCAGAAGGTACTGGGAGATGAAGAGGCTTGCACAGGATAGAGTGGCATGGAGAGCTGCATCAAACCAGTCTCAGGACTGAAGACCACAACAACAGGCGTGTGAAGGCAAAATTGTTGACCTTGAAGGGAATAAAAATGGAAGGTTTGAAAATCCGATCGAAACCGTGTTCATTAGCGACGGAAAAACTGACTTCCTTATATCATTTGCTTCCGTATCAGACCCGTCTCCGACGCTCTTGTGTTCATTCTCTCACGACAAATGATGGATATATCGTAATGGCGCAAGCTGATATAGTGCACATCTTACTCCAGTACCATGTAGACATCCACGACATCGATGAGTCCAGTGAAACCTTTTACGGCCCCCTTGTCAGCATCTTGGATACGATCATTACACCTGAACATAACGCAACGCTCTTAGCTGCCTTTCAGCCTGAGGAAGTTTACGAACTTGTGCGATCGCCTTCTCAAAACTCCTCGGGTCTAGCTGGCCTTCCCAAGGAATTTTACGTGCGTTTTTGACCGTTGTTGGATGCTACCTTTACCTCTCTTTTGAATGAAGTGTTATAGGGTAGAGTAGTGACGACCACATTCAAAGTGGGAAAAATTGTCGGATGTGAGGTCCGCCAGTTATGCAAAACACGTTTCTCTCAGTACCCAAACATGTTTCGGCAGCACTGTGCCATCATCAGTGGATTTTCATTCTTTTATTTATTCTTTACATTTGGTGTGCATGATCGTTCTGGATCACTTTTGTGTTAATTGCTACAGGTATCTTGTCATGTTTTCGTGTGGCAAGCGCTTCCATTTTCCACATCATGCTGAGACGTTGTGATGTATACGTATAACTTTGTAGTTCTTTGGTTTTATTATGTGTCTGAAGATCAAGTTCTCCACGTTGTTCATGAATATGTTAGCTAGGAGGCCACTGATTGGTGATCCCATTGGGAGTTCTTCGTGTTGAGAATAAATTTTTTTGTTGGATACAAAATAATTCTGTGATGTTGTGGTCCTGTGTATGTTTGTTATTTCATTGATTTGTGTGTCTGGTATGTTTTCTTGTTGTTTTAATCTGTGTGTGATGATGATGATGATTGTTTCATTTATTGGAATGCAAGTGTACATTGATGTGACGTCGAATGATATGAGGGTTACTGTGTCTGGGTGCATGTTCTTGATTCTGCCTATGAACTTCTTTGAGGTTTCCAGATTCCTGTTATGAAACGTGTACTGTTTTTGCAGTTCTATGTGTGTTTGTTGGGCTAGATAGTAGGATGGAGAATTTATGAACTTAATGAGGTATCTTAATGGGATATTATCCTTGTGAACCTTTGGTAGGGCATTTAGGGTTGGTGCTTTTGGATTTTTCTGTGTCATCCTCTTTATCTGGCCTTTTGAGAATGTATTATTGATGTTCCTCAGTGTCTGTTGAATGTTTTTCTGTTATATTGCTGTTGGGTCACTGATCAGTTTTGTGATGTTATTGTCTATATTGGAAAATGGAAGCGCTTGCCACACGAAAACATGACAAGGTACCTGTAGTAATTAACACAAAAGTGATCCAGAAAGTTCATGCACACCAAATGTAAAGAATAAATAAAACTACGAAACCCCACCGTTGA
Organism: Schistocerca gregaria; assembly: GCF_023897955.1. Lineage (NCBI taxonomy): Eukaryota > Metazoa > Arthropoda > Insecta > Orthoptera > Acrididae > Schistocerca > Schistocerca gregaria. The sequence goes on from NC_064928.1 coordinate 83,628,565, forward strand.
TAGCACAGTGGTGCCGAAACATATTAGGGCAATGAGAAAAACGGTGTTTTCCATAACTGGCGGACTTCACAGCCAAAAATTTTTAACTGCAAAGACGGCCAATACAAGGAGCTGAATATCAAAAGATGGGAAAAATTGTTTTAACCCCGAAACGCACTGAACCGGCTGCCCCTGATAGCTTTGAAACGTCCCCTTTGAACAATTTATACACGACTGTGCTTAAACAGTAACACAATATTTTTGGCGCAACGCAATCTGACTTCCAAAAATCCCTACGAAAGAATGGCCCTGACTAAATTAACCTATACCTTTCACAAATCACTTACCTCACAAAAATCTTAGTTACTCAAGCTACTGTAATACAGCGAGCACCACTACTGCCAGCTAAATAAAAGATTCAAACTACGGAAGGCACTAACTACTGATAGGCATAGTTAGCAAATGAAAGATTTTAATACAGAACAAACAATGTATTTACCTTAATAGGCATAATATATATATTAGTTCATGACATCAATTCTTACAAATTTCAAAACGCCGCCATCTCTCTCCCCACGCCCACCACTGCTGGCGGCTCACCTCCAACTGCTCAACGCTACGCGCTGTTAACATCCAGCTGCCCAACGCTACAATGGCGAGTATTACAACAATGCCAACCAGCCACTGACTGCACACAGCACAGCCAGTGATTTTTCATACAGAGCGCTACGTGGCGGCGGCGTTACCAGTAAAAAAACCTAAGCAGCCTACTTACAGCTTTCGACCAGTTACTTTATTAAACTTTGATTATAAGACTGTGGCGAGGGCAGTTAACAGTAGGATGTCGGCTCTAAGGGAGACGTTTGTTGGAAAACATCAAAGCAGCGTACTTGGTCGTACTATTCTTACCCCAACAGTCGAGTGTTGTGACGCGGTTTCGATTGCTGCTGTAACGTCCGTCCTTTGTGCCCTTGCTTTTATAGACTTCGATAAGGCATTTGATCGTGTTAATGACGACATTCTGCTTCGAATTCTGGAGGCAGTTGCAATAAATATCCGCAGGGGAGTGCCTTAAGGAAGCCACTGTCAATGACTTGTCTCTGGAGCCCCTACTTCGGATGCTAGCATCCCAGCTGACAAGTTGGACGCTTTCCGGCGGGACTATAGTTTTTGGTGCATACGCGGATGACGTGACGGTTCTACTTCGCAATCCTGCTGAGATACCTCGACTGAAGGTTGTCCTCTATGATTTTTGTCGGAGTTCAGGTGCGAAACTTAATGAAGGTAAATGGAAGCTTCTTCCCTTGCGAGGTTTTGATGAGGTGGTTGTTCCATGGGCTACTGCGGCGGATTGGCATACGTCTCTCGGTATCATCAATGATCGATGTCCACTCAAAATGGCGGGTCTCAACTGGAAGTCTGTCACGGAAAAAAATTGAGGGAGCGATACTAGAGCATGAACGGCGTTCTCTTACTCTGTTCCAGAAAGTCCAAATACTGGACACATATGTCTTATGCATAGCTTACTACGTGGCCCAAGTTTACACGCTTCCCTTGATGATGGTGAAGAAACTACAACAATTGTCTGGTCGTTTCTTATGGAAAAGACATATATTGGTTCAAGTGTCTCTGAGCACTATGGGACTTCACATCTGAGGTCATCAGTCGCCTAGAACTTAGAACTACTTAAACCTAACTAAGGACATCACACACATCCATGCCCGAGGCAGATTCGAACCTGCGACCGTAGCAAAAGACATATATTTCGCTTGCGTTATGATGTGATCACGGAGCATCGGTCCTTTAATGGGCTGGAACTGACTGATATACAAAGGAAGACGCAGATGCTATATGTGCGTCGTGCTGTTTTGACGATGACTCAAGGAACTCACACATTCACGTCTCATTTATTTCTCTGTGTCCGCCCTGCTAGTCTTGAACCCTCTATTGATGCTGGTCGCATAAATTATAAGTTAATACGCATTCGTGACTTCTATCTTGCGGCGAACTATTTAGGGGCTGACATCTTATGGAGATCTGTCCTCACCATGAAATTCCTAAAGACTCATTAGGAAGCAGTCCATTGCCCGAAAGTCGTAGAAAGAAAAAAAAATGGTTCAAATGGCTCTGAGCACTATGGGACTTAACATCTATGGTCATCAGTCCCCTAGAACATAGAACTACTTAAACCTAACTAACCTAAGGGCATCACACAACACCCAGCCATCACGAGGCAGAGAAAATCCCTGACCCCACCGGGAATCGAACTCGGAAACCCGGGCGCGGGATCGTTGAAAGAGAATCGCCGCAAACAACCGGGACAATAGTTTGGTTTAATATCAGTCTTCCGATTTTGCCGATGCGCGTAGCGTCCTCGTGGTATAAGGCAGCAAATAACTTGATTCCAACGAACGAGCGACTTTTCCATATTGGACTTAGTGACACGGATTTATGTAGTCGGTATATATCTCCTGATACGATACGACATCCCCTTAGTTGTGGAGGTCACAAGGCAAACTGGTCTTGGATCAGGACACAGTTGGCATAGACTACGAACATCATATTGCACCCAGATTCTTCTTTCTTTCCACTTTCGAAAACCCATACCGTTATGTGGTTGCTGGTACACTTCGTTCATTATGTTGTAGAAGCGGAGGGGGAAGGTCACATGAACTCCATGCGGTACATGATCACTGCCTACTGGACATGCTTGCGAATCACTCGATATCGAGACCTCTTCCCCAACATGTTGCATCTTGCTTTCCGCCGGCAAGTTGTTGATTAATTTAATTTTTCTGATGATAAGTGTTTTTCTTTGTTATGTATGTTCCCATCTGTTTGCTTCGGCTTATCCTCTTCTGGTTTCCCTTTTAGTTTTGTTATGTGTTTTCACTCGGCATCGCTCCAGTTCTATTTTAAAATGTGTATAGGTGAAGTATAGATACATATGAGCGTATACAGTCATTGTGATCAAATTGGGATTTTTCTTAGTTTGCTATTTCGAATGTAATCTGGTTTCGTTTTTCCTTTTAGATTTTATTGAAAAAACACGAAACAACAAAAAATTTAAAATTACTGAAAACCATATAAAAATATTTGTTGATACATATCATGTGAGCTTGGTGATGGTTTGTCAGCTACGTCCTCAGTTTTTTTCCTTTCTCCTTTTATTTATTATTCTGTTATCATTATTAATTTTTTCTCCCATTTGCAGCTTATATTTCATGATTTGACTATGGTCTGATGAAGTGTCATGATAGTACCAAGTCATTCTGATAAACAAAAAAATAGTAAGTAAGGTAATCGCTCGCGATAAGTGAGAAATGCGCTGTCGTGTCCCGGTCCGACACAAATTTTCGTTGTTTTTCCATTCTAAGCTGGTGGTAGTCCATATTCGCGATTGCGAATACATTTAACGTATATAAGTTTATTTAGTTCGGCAATCTGTTTCAGTCTACAATTTAAATTGTCTTCAGACCGTAAGTTCAGCAGCAGAATAAAAATACATATTCACAGATACATATGTACAGATAGATGATAATGCGGCTATAAATCATCAAAAACAAAAGCTACAATAACAGAATGAAGGCGGCTGGTGGCGGGGGATGGAGCACGGACGTCAGCTGCTAAATAATGCGGCACTACTGGAGAATATAATTATACTGTAAGCTCCGACCATCGCACACAGTATTACATCATATTCAACCAATCTTGTACTCATTGCGTGAGGAATGTTACATTAACTGGTGTAGTCCAGTTTACAAGTAAAATAAATATAAATATATATATACAAAAATTACATACATAAAGTCTTTGAACATGGCTCCTAAGGTTCAGTGACAGTGTCAGAATTATATTAGAACAAATAATATCTCGGTCACAAATATTACGTCAAAAAAATTTAGGTTTCGACGCTACTATGAGCTTCGTCTTCAGAATTAAACTAACTCTTCTAAATCATAATAGGTATATAAGACATTAATAAACTAAAGTGTGTACTGACTGGAAAGAGATGCAGTACTTACAAGTCACATTCTAAAAAAAATCTCAGCCGGAAAGGCGACGTCATGGAAAGTTGTAAATAAGATAAGATGGCGAGCCGCTAAGGGCTGCTCGTACCTGATTGAACACGGGTTGCAACAAAACTGAGGTGCCCACGTTAGAAAGTGTGGGCAAGTAAACATGGTTTTGCTACGCGCGCCATCTAGTAGCCATAGAAACGACTAGGCTACTGTAAATTCAAAATTAGACAAATGAAATTGTAATGAAGCTGATTTACTTAAAACCATAGCAGTCAATAATGAATATACGCCTAACATAGTGGACGATATCCTCAAAAAGAAAACTGCAAGAACTTCTACGCTGAACACCTCACGCGCTGAAGTTAACCCAAAAAACGTTTTTCTATTCCGTTCGTAGGACCCATTTCCTATCAGATTCAGCGCATGCTTCGCAACAAATACAACTGCAATGCCGGCCGCGGTGGTCTAGCGGTTCTAGGCGCTCAGTCCGGAACCGCGCGACTGCTACGGTCGCAGGTTCGAATCCTGCCTGGATGTGTGTGATGTCCTTAGGTTAGTTAGGTTTAGGTAGTTCTAAGTTCTAGGGGACTGATGACCACAGATGTTAAGTCCCATAGTGCTCAGAGCCATTTGAACCATTTTTGAACAACTGCAATGTTACCTTCTCTACTAATAACAATGTGAAGAGAAACTTCATTCATAATTTGAAATCCATTCGCTCGCCTACAGAACGTTCTGGCGTTTCTAAGATCTGTGATACCTGCTCCTCCTATTATATAGGGCAAACTGGATGTGCTTTCATCATCAGATATGAAGAACATCTTTTGAGAAAAAACGCCACCAGTCCCCTAAATTCAACCTTTGCCGATTATGGGACACGTGCCTATAGCAATTGCTGATAGCAATATTCTGTATACCGAAAAGGGGCTTGGGTTCAAACATCTATCTCGTCATGATGGCCTCATTCTGAACGATCAGCGGCAGTTGCGAAACAAAAACTTTTTCGACTGTATAAAGCCGTTGCTTGATCTTTGATTCAGATTTCGTCATGCAGTTTGCCCAAATGTTATTTTCCTGTTACGTCTTTGCTGTTTTCTTGTATGTCATAACTGACGTTTATTTACGTTACGTAATGTATCTCTGTTTAAAGCAAATAAGTATGTAACTTCATCTTATTATTATTAGTGCTTACGTTATGCCTGAATCAGCTTCATTACAATTTCATGTGTCTAATTTTGAATGTCCGGTAGCCTAGTTGTTTCTGAGGCTACTAGAAAGCGCTCGTAGCAACACGATGTTTATTTGCCCACACTTTCTAACGTGGGCACCTCAGGCTTGTTGCAACCCTTGTTCACTGAAGTACGAGCAGCCCTTAGCGGCTCGCCATCTTATCTTATTTACAACTTTTCATTGGGTCGCGTTTCTGGCTTAGATTTTTTTTTTTTTTAGAATGTGAGTTGTAAGTACTGCATCTCTTTCGAGTCAATACAAACTTTAGTTTATTAATGTCTTATATACCTATTATGTTTTAGAAGAGTTAGTTTAATTCTCAAGACGACTCTCATAGAAGCGTCGAAACCTGGTCAATTTTTGGCTTAATACACTCCTGGAAATTGAAATAAGAACACCGTGAATTCATTGTCCCAGGAAGGGGAAACTTTATTGACACATTCCTGGAGTCAGATACATCACATGATCACACTGACAGAACCACAGGCACATAGACACAGGCAACAGAGCATGCACAATGTCGGCACTAGTACAGTGTATATCCACCTTTCGCAGCAATGCAGGCTGCTATTCTCCCATGGAGACGATCGTAGAGATGCTGGATGTAGTCCTGTGGAACGGCTTGCCATGCCATTTCAACCTGGCGCCTCAGTTGGACCAGCGTTCGTGCTGGACGTGCAGACCGCGTGAGACGACGCTTCATCCAGTCCCAAACATGCTCAATGGGGGACAGATCCGGAGATCTTGCTGGCCAGGGTAGTTGACTTACACCTTCTAGAGCACGTTGGGTGGCACGGGATACATGCGGACGTGTATTGTCCTGTTGCAACAGCAAGTTCCCTTGACGGTCTAGGAATGGTAGAACGATGAGTTCGTTGACGGTTTGGATGTACCGTGCACTATTCAGTGTCGCCTCGACGATCACCAGAGGTGTACGGCCAGTGTAGGAGATCGCTCCCCACACCATGATGCTGGGTGTTGGCCCTGTGTGCCTCGGTCGTATGCAGTCCTGATTGTGGCGCTCACCTGCACGGCGCCAAACACACATACGACCATCATTGGCACCAAGGCAGAAGCGACTCTCATCGCTGAAGACGACACGTCTCCATTCGTCCCTCCATTCACGCCTGTCGCGACACCACTGGAGGCGGGCTGCACGATGTTGGGGCGTGAGCGGAAGACGGCCAAACGGTGTGCGGGACCGTAGCCCAGCTTCATGAAGACGGTTGCGAATGGTCCTCGCCGATACCCCAGGAGCAACAGTGTCCCTAATTTGCTGGGAAGTGGCGGTGCGGTCCCCTACGGCACTGCGTAGAATCCTACGGTCTTGGCGTGCATCCGTGCGCCGCTGCGGTCCGGTCCCAGGTCGACGGGCACGTGCACCTTCCGCCGACCACTGGCGACAACATCGATTTACTGTGGAGACCTCACGCCCCACGTGTTGAGCAATTCGGCGGTACGTCCATCCGGCCTCCCGCATGCCCACTATACGCCCTCGCTCGAAGTCCGTCAACTGCACATACGGTTCACGTCCACGCTGTCGCGGCATGCTACCGCGATGGAGCTGCGTGTGCCACGGCAAACTGGCTGACACTGACGGCGGCGGTGCACAAATGCTGCGCAGCTAGCGCCATTCGACGGCCAACACTGCGGTTCCTGGTGTGTCCGCTGTGCCGTGCGTTTGATCATTGCTTGTACAGCCCTCTCGCAGTGTCCGGAGCAAGTAAGGTGGGTCTGACACACCGGTGTCAATGTGTTCTTATTTCCATTTCCAGGAGTGTATTTGTGACCGAGGGCTTACTTGTTGTAATACATACATATAGGTTCACAATAAATTCTATTATAATCAATTTAAAGTAAAGAAACGAAATAACAGACATGAGATGAATGTTTTTGTGCGTAGACTACCCTCTATAGGCACCTGTATGAATTCTCTAGCCTTAGCAGAGATGGCTGTATTCGGTTACCATAGCGATGTCTTGTCGTTATCGATAATTACGCTCCAGAGGAGCATACCATACACCAAGACAAGGGACGGAATGCTGAGGACGAAGCCGCTGTCCAGTGGCTCGGAAGTCGATCGTCGTGTTTCAGCCTTCACACACTACTGTAGCCACAACTCGGCATCCAGTTTTTGTCAGAAGAAACCACTGAGGCGATCTCCTGCATGGATGTTATACTACTGTCAAAGAACCTGGTTATAAACAACGCTATAAAACCTCTACCTACTATTTAGCACTGACGAAATATTTCCTATAATATAATACTACATCGGTATAATAAATAAATTCTTTGTGAAATAACATGAAAGTAACATACTCCAACATACAAATCTATTTCCACGTTTACTGACGACAGTATATGTTCAATAAAAAGAAGCAAATTTGGTAGTTGTAAAATACTGGTCATTTACACAAGTAAGGGAGCGAATGACTGTTACAGAAAACAGTTTGTCGAAGCATGTTGTATTTGTACGAAATATATTAAAATCCTAAAATATTTGGTTTAAAATGAGAGAATCTGAGTGCCACCATGGGTGTAACTATGGTACCTTAATATGTACTTAAATAGCACTGTTGGTACCAATGGTAAGTGATACTGAACAGATGGCCACGCAAATTCTTATTATTTTTATTTTAGATGTTTTTTTATCCACATTACCATCTCTTTGTACAAAAATCCCTCTGAATATGTATTTCTATTGCATTGCAGGACTTACGGCTTTAAAATGGTCTAAATTACAGACTGAAACCGGTTAACGCCGTAAATAAACATCTGTTGCCATAGAGATTGTTTTACTCAATTTTAATGTTAAATTATTCTTTGAAAAACATTATTAACAATTTCTGCCGTTTCTATCTCTCCAGCAGAATTAATTGTAACACTGGAAGTCTTAATAAATTTACTAAGTTAAAATGCTGTATAATAAGTGGAAGTTTATACACGTACGTAAGGGGTTGGAGTGAAACCATAATTAAACCTTGTGGGACTTATTTCTTGATTTCCCCCCCAGCCGCTAAAATTTCTCTGACAGCAGTACCGACTGAATTACTCACCGCAGTTCTTTTGAATTCTTCTTATTAACTGTGACAATCAGTTCCATGAAAGGTAAACTCTTAAGAGAGCGTCAAGATCCACACAATGAAAGACTTCTACATCTGCATGGATTCTCGGCAAATCACATTTTTAAGTGCCTGGCAGAGGGTTCAACAAACCACCTTCACAATTCTCTATTATTACAATATCGTATAGCGCGCGGAAAGAATGAACACCCTATATCTTCCCGTACGAACTCTGATGTCCCTTATTTTATCGTGGTGATCGTTCCTCCCCATGTACGTTTGTGTCAACAAAATATTTTCGCATACGGAGGAGAAAGATGGTGATTGCAATTTCATAAGAAGATTCTGTCGCAACGAAAAACGCCTTTCTTTTAATGATGTCCAGCCCAAATCCTGTATCATCTCTGTGTCACTCTGTCCAATATTTTGCGATAATACAAAACGTGCTGCCTTTATTTGAACTTTTTCGATGTACTCCGTCAGTCCTATCTGGTAAAGATCGCGCACCGCGCAGCAGTATTCTAAAAGAGGACGGACAAGCGCAGTGTAGGCAGTCTCCTTAGTAGATCTGTTACATTTTCAAAGTGTCCTACCCTTAAAACGCAGTCTTTGGTTAGCGTTTACCACAGCATTTTCGATGTGTTCCTTCCAATTTAAGTTGTTCGTAAATGTAATACCTAGGCATTTAGTTTAACTGCCACTTTTCGCACCATTCAGATATCTTTTCTAAATCGTTTTCCTGTTGGTTTTGATCTTCTGATACGGCTGCTCAGATTGTCTCCAAAATCGTTAATGTACGTAATGAACAGCAAAGGGCCTATAACACTACCTTGGGGAACGCCAGAAATCACTTCCGTTTTACTCGATGACTTTCCGTCAGTCACTACGAACTGACACCTCTCTGACAGTAAATCACAAATCCAGTCTCATAACTGAGACTATATTCCATAAACATGCAGTTTCACTACGAGCCTCTTGTGTGGTACAGTGTCAAAAGCTTTCCGGAAATCCAGAAATACGGAATCGTCTGAAATCCCTTGTTAACAGTACTCAACACTTCATGTGAATAAAGAGCTAGTTGCGTTTCACAAGAAAGATGTTTTCTAAACCCATGTTGATTTTGTGTCAGTAGACCGTTTTCTTCGCGGTAATTCATAATGTTCGAATATAATATATGTTCTAAAGTCCAGCTGCATATCGACGTTAACGATATGGGCCCGTAATTTAGTGGATTACTCCTGCTTCCTTTCTTGACTAGTCGTGTGACCTGTGCAACTTTATAGTCTTTAGGTGCGGATCTTACGTCGAGCGAACGGTTGTATGTGATTGTTAAGTATGGAGCTAATGAATCAGCACACTCCGAAAGGAACCTAATTGGTATACAGTCTGGACCAGAATACTTGCTTTCATTAAGTGATTTAAGTTGGTTCACTACTCCGAGAATATTTACTTCTACGTTTCTCATGTTGGCCGGCCGGGGTAGCCATGCGGTTCTAGGCGCTAGAGTCTGGAACCGCGAGGCCGCTACGGTTGCAGGTTCGTTTCCTGCCTCGGGCATGGATGTGCGTGATGTCCTTAGGTTAGTTAGGTTTAAGTAGTTCTAAGTTCTAGGGGACTGATGACCTCAGAAGTTGAGTCCCATAGTGCTCAGAGCCATTTTTTTTCTCACGTTGGCAGCTGTTCTTGGTCAATCCGCGAAGAATAACAACTCTCGGTATTTTGTTACTTAAGACTTCTGATGTTTTGGAGAATTTGTACATAAATGGCGCTCTGTCAATTTTTCACTGCACCTGCTCGCTGATGTTAGAAGGAAGTCTTCAACTATTCCACAGTAGCACGGGTCTACTGATGGGAACACGTTTAAATATTCACCCAGCACACTAAGTTGTCGCCCCGGTGACACGGTTTTTCGTAGCTCACTCTCCCATACGTGTTGCCCGCTGCCTCGGTAATTACAAGCGTCCGCCAGCAGACGGGGAGTGCTAAGTCAGCAATTACTTCTGGCGCCGGAATCGATATGGTCGTGGAAATACTTTCCTGCTACGAAAGTCACCGGTGACGACAGCCACATTACGACCTGATGAAATATTTCCACTTCTCGGGTTCAGTTTTCATCGATTGTCTCCTCCTTGGCGGTCCCTCGCTCACATGTGTTTATGTTCTCACGACGGCGCCTGCATGATTTACATTTTCAGTCGCCCGCAGGCTGTCTTTTTGAATTCTAAGACCGGCACCGGGGAGTGAGAACACTGCTGAATATTAGCGGGGAACTGAAATGGCACGAAAGTTACCAGCAGATTAAATACAATATCGCACAGCATATGCTTCAGTCAGCTCTTCTTGCGAGAAGAGCTGTGAAATTCCTACATCTTCACACGTCATAGATAGTTTTCGGCTTCTTTTTTTAAGTTTATTTGTTTTCCTGCCGCATGTGGCCTATAGTTGGAAAGTGCCATGATGATCTCTCCGTTGGCAAAAGATTACGAATCATTGCCCCATTCGGAGGAGGAAGAGGAGATTGATACTGTACGTCCCGTCGACAATGAGACGGAACTCAAGCCCGGATTAGGGAAGGATGGAGTAGGAAATCGGCCGTGCTCTTTTAAAGGAACCATCCCGGCGTTTTTGACCGTTTGGATGCTACCTTTACCTCTCTTTTGAATGAAGTGTTACAGGGTAGAGTAGTGCCGTCCACATTCAAAGTGGAAAAATTTGTTTTTCCTGAGGCGATTTAGGGAAATCACTGAAAATCTATATCAGGACCGCCGGACGCGGGTTTGAGCTGTCGTCCTCCCGAATGCTAACCACTGCACCATCTCACTCGGTCCCCGTTCGGACCCTAGGACGAGATTGCCAAGAGGGAGGTAAGAACGAGAAAAAGACAGAACAAGCAACGAAATCGTAATGCTTCACTTGTCGGGGAGTGGAATTTCAGAAACATGAATATGGTAGGGAAATTAGAAAATCAGGAAAGCGCACTGCAAATGCTCAGTCTAGGTAGGGGATTGTGGGGCTAGAGTGGACACTTTTTGTGTGTCAAGTTTTATCCTAAAATTACGTGAGGCAGATTTTTGGAATCTAATATCTTTGAATTAACCAGTTCCCATTCTCAGTGGAGCATTAAAGAAATTGTCCAACATATTGACCACCAGCTGAAAAAAATCAAGATACCTGCACTCTTTCACATTTACCCCAGTGTGAGTTAGGTGTGGTCACTGGCTAAAATTTCATGGGGTGAAAGTGGACAATATGTTTTCCATATAAACAAGGAAAAGTTTTCCCAAAAAACTTTAATTATTTCTTTAATAAATCTCATACACATAAAAATTAACCCAATTATTTAACAAATATTGACATGATAGGTTGCAACTCAGTCATAAGTGGCATTGAAAAGTAGATTTTATTTCTTGATGGTGACTAGTTCCGGGCACATGTTTTATTTTCAAACCCTCCGTGATGTAAGTGTGGCAAATATGGGTGGTAGTTCTCTAATGCCTGTCCTATGTGATGTGGACGGTCAATAGAATTCACCAACGTCCGTAGTTTGCGTAGCATACTGGTATTGCTAAGTCGGCTATATACCGCTTTCATTACTGGTGCGGAAGATTTTGTACGTGGGTTTTTGCCTGTATGTCACATTTACAGCACGGATGATTTTAAAATGGACACAGGTGTCCGTAACGAGCCACCATCAATAAATAATATATCTTCTCAATGCAACTTATGACCGGGCTACAACCATTTTGTTCCTGTTATAAGACAAGTAGCGGACCTGTTTTTCACTTCCAGCATTCTGCAAGTTGGCAAATATTGTACATTACTTCAATTTGGCGCACCATCCACAAACTTGTCCTTAATATGAACACATGGGAAAATGAAAACTGTTCTAAATCATAAATAGAGACTGTCAACGTATACCCCTCTTTTGCATTTGAAACCAAATTGAGGTGAATTTACTTTATTTATATGAAATGCCACACAAGGAAACGATATGATCTGTTTGCAGATTGGTTAACCACAATTTGTAATTGTTTCAGTAGGAACCTTTCGTGCTCAACTTGAAATTTCTTTACCCAAAAGTATCGAAGTCAAATTGAGTGAAATTCTACTTAAGATCTCTTGATTGCATCAATAACACGAGTGCCACCAAATTTTATGTAACTGTTTACTACATTTTGAGGAGCTACCAAGCTGAACATGCAAACATTTCAAATATTTCATCAAAATCATGTTTGTTGCCATTCTTACTCCATTCGCACACTAGCCTATAGTGACTCCAACCACATACGTTGCTTCGTACATTGGTGTATGCTGTATGAGAGTACCCTGGTTCAACGCAGCATTGTGTTTATTCTTTGTCTTTCAGTATACAGCTCTTCCTTGTTTTGTCTCTTTTGGACACTGAACGTTATGCTGACCGCATACTTCTCTGTATTTAATTAGTATACGGAAATAAATTGTTTAGTGAGTTAAACACAAGCTGACTGTCCCCTATGACGGGAGTCAGTGAAATGAAGTAGAAAGCAGATATGAAGTAGATAAAGTCAGACGAATGTAAGGTAGTATCTACAGCAGCAGAAAATGATACAACTGAAGTAGCATTCTTTTTTGAAATCCTCAGGACTGCAACATTACAGATGTCTTGTAATGACAGTAAATATTTAGCAAGTTTTAACACTGCTGTATTCAAAGACTATTTATTACGATGTTTTTTTTTTCATGCTTTAAGCTTATTTCGGATCGTAGCCCATTATCAAGCTGTCTGCAAATAGATGGACTCTTTAGCGCATATATTTGAGTCTATTGATATCTGATAACAATTTTGTATATATCTGCGTGGTACTTACATCGATAACACATTGCCTTGTATTGCTGCGTATCGTAAGTATAACGCAGACGAAACTGTAGATACATAATGTCCCAGCAGTGGAATTGGTTGCTAAATATACGGCGAGACTTATTTAATATTTGTCGCGAGTTTGATAGCTTGAGTTGACAGCTGCTACGTTAACTATGTTAAATGGTTACATAATTATCTTATTCATCTTTGGAGTTGCATGTGGAAGTAGTAAATTCTTTGCCAATGTTTATTGGTGTTCTCTCTGTCTGTAAATTTTTTTTCCATTTCCGTCGCCTGTAATTTCAATAAATTTGTGAATATAATTTGTTTGCTTGTGGCTGAAGATTGTACATGTGTTTGTGTATATTCTCGGGATCTAAATTTTAAACTTCTGCCTGTTTAGCCTATACATAATGTTTGACAGTCATTACAATTAATTTTATGTATCCCTTTGTATACGTGCGTTTGTAGTTATGTTTTACGAGAGTGGAATTTGGTTCTTAAGTTGTATGTAGTGCGGTACGCGTGTCTTACTGTCGTTTTCCTTAGCAATGTGTTAAGTTTGTTTGATATATTTCCTGTATCTATTTGTGGTATGTATGTTATGTTCTGCTTTGCTGGTACCTCTCTTGCTAATTTTGTGTCTTTATTAATCATAATATATACCGGGTTTATCATAGATTTGGTCGGCTGTATTGGGACTGAAGTTGTTTTGTTGTGCTGTGTATATGTGGATCTCCAATTTCTTCTATATTGCAATCTATTGTAATGGTAGATTCATTAGTATGTTTATCATAGAATGAAAGTATGCATGTTTGTCTGCTTTAGGCTGACAAGAATTTGCTCAAATGGTATGTGATATTGTTTTTTTTATAGATTTGAAAGTGATGTGTGTTTCAATGTTTCTTATTGTAATGTCAAGAAAGTTGATCGTTTTATTGTTTTCTGGTTCCATTCTGAATTGTTGGGATTAAGTTCACTTAATGTTTTGTGTATTTGTTGAATGTCTGTGCCAGAATCGTCTATTAGTAGCTACCTTTTGCTTTAATGTGTTCAAAAATAAATCATCAACGGCGCCAGCTATGCCACACCCCATGGCTACTCCATCCTTCAGTGTGTATAATCCAGGAAGGCAGGACAGAGAGTTAGTTACTTTGAACAGTTCAGCGACTGGGTTATTCATGTGAGAATTAATGGCAAATCAAAAATTGTTCAACTATACATAGAGACGTCACACGCAGAAGACAAAGAGATAGAGAAAGTATATTAGGACAATGTACTGTAATTCAGTATGTAAAGAGAGATGAAAATTTCATAACCATAGGTGACTGGAACGCGGAAGTAGTGGAATACGGAAGAACATAGTCTCGGTAGCAGGAATGAGACAGAAGAAATACTAATCGATATCTTCAGTAAATTTCAACTGGTAATAGCGAGTAAATCGTTCAGAATTCACAAGAGGAGAAGATGCATTTGAAAAAATCCTAGAGACGCAGGAAAATTCCAGGTGTATTACAACCTGGTCAAACAGAGATTCTGAAATCATGTAATGGCCTTTCCGGATCAGATATAGTCTAAGACCACAATTTAGTAATGATGAAAACTGGACTGAATTTTAAGAGAAACGCCAGGAATGACGAAAATAGAAAAAAAAGTGTGATATCGTACTGTTGAGGAATAATTTTGTTCGTTTAATGTTCTCCAAGTCTGTAGAGATTAGATTCAGTTTTCGTTCCATAGACGCAAAAAATGAGATGATTCTCGTTGGTGTGGAACATGTCAGAAAGTATAACACACAAACATAAACATTTGAATATCATACTTCCTACCCTGACCATCTGTCAGGATATTGTCGAAATAGGTGCATACAATGCGGTGAACTAGAACAGCTGATATTTACAGAATTAACACACTGCCAGAATGAAACGTTGTTATGCACTATTAATAAATTTATCATACATAAAATACCTAATCTTGATTGTTGTGACCAAGTGCTGTCAAAACCGAAATCTAACAGACATTTTTACTTAAGCTGGCCTATCTGTCTCTGTTAAGATTTTCATCTATAGAGTAGAACGAGCTGACTATCAAAAATCTTTCAAACTCTGTTTAAAATGTGCTTTATCGAAAACCAAGTTTTTAATGGTTGCTGGCAATTTATTGAAAATGTGTGTTCCGGAATACTGGACCCCTTTTTGTACCAAGGTAAGTGATTTTAGGTCTTTGTGTAGATTCTTCTTATTCATAATATTGATTTTATATATTGAGGTATTGGTTGGAAATAAAGATACATTACTTGCAAGGAATTTCATTAAGGAATAAATATACTGAGAAGCAGTGATAAGACTACCATGTACCTTGAACAGGTTTCTTCATGATGTTCTTGAATTTACACCACAAATGATTCTTATCACAAGCTTTTGCACTGTAAAAACTTTAGCTCAGTTTGATGAGTTACCCCAAGATATGATCCCGTATGATACAATAGAATGAAAGTAAGCATGGTATGCAAGTTTATTATATTTATGTCTTCTACATCTGCTGCAAATACAGATTTGTTTAGGCTCTTAAGCAGTTCTATGGTATGCCCTTCCCAAATGAATTTATTATCAAGTTGTTATACCAGAAATTAAACACCGTTAACCTCTTCAATCTGCTTGTGTTCATATGTTATAAACATGCTGGAAGGAAATCTATTACAGGTTCTGAACTGCATTTAGTGAGTCTTCTTAAAGTTTAATGGCGGTGAATTAGCTTTAAACCATTTATTAATGTCAGTGAAAATTTGATTGTCAGTTATTTCTAAATCTGTACTTGACTTGCTACTTATTGCAATGTTCCTATAATGTGCAAACAAAACAAACTGAGCACTGGCAATGTAACAGATGAGAGGTCATTAATGTACACAAGTAAAAGCAATGGACACAAGATAGAATCTTGAGGAAAACCACATGTAATTTATTCCTAATCAGATGAAGACTCACTGCTTACTGCACAGGTATTTTACAATGACACTCTTTGTTTCCTGTTAGATACACAAGACTCAATCCATTTCGCAGCTTTGCCAGCGATACCATAATATTCTAGTTTACTTAAGAGAATTTTGTGGTTCACAAAGTCAAAGGCTTTTGACTGGTCACAGAAAATGCCAGTAACCTTTATTTTATTACCTAATGAATAAAGTACACAAGTATGAATAGCTCTGTCTGCATCAGAACCCTTAAGAAAAACAAACTGTGACTTGGACAATATATTATTGCAGTCAGCAGTCAGCTGCTTAAGAAGACATTTGAACACAACCTTTTCAAATATGTTTGAGAAAGCCTGCAAAAGTGAAACTGGTCGATAGTTTTATGGTATCTCTTTATCCCCCTTCTTGTAAAGAAGCTTAACTTCAGCATATTTTAACCAGTCTGGAAATGTTACGCTGATAAGAGAGTGATTACATAAATGACTCAATCGCTTCATCACTCTTTGATTAACTTCGTTGATATGTTATCTTATCCACTGGACTACTAAGATTTTAAGGATTTTATGATGGATGCTACTTCCTTGGGAGACGTGACTGTAATTTCCATTTTACTGAAGTAATTTTTAAAGACTGATCTCAGATACTCCATTGCTCTGTTCACCAAGGCTGATATCCCCAAGCTGCCGGTAACAGAAATGAAGTACCTGTTTAAGAGGTATGCAACACTACATGCATTTCTTACCGAAGTCTCATTTATTTTTAGGGCTATATGTTCCTCTTCCTTTTTGGCCCCACTTGTCTCTGTCTTGACTGTAGATCATACAGTTTTTATTTTTTTGTCTAATATAATTATCTTTTTCTCATAATTAAGTTGATTCGATTTCTTAATTACTTACTTCAATATTTTGCAGTATTCTTTGTAATGCATTACAGTCCCCTTTTTGTCCCATACAATATCTTGGTTCCTTGTGTAATCAGCGGTTTACTTTTTGACTTCTGTGTGATTTGAGTCACCTTTAGGGGAAAACAATTTTCAAAAGAGGAGATATCTTTATTAATGAATGCTTTGTATTTTCCAGTTGAGTCAGTAGTATTGTAAACATCAATCCAGTTCATGTCTTTGACCAATTTCCTGAATTACTCATTTTTGGACTTATTTGTTACCCTCCTGTTCTCAGATTTAATAGATTTTTTATCCTAACAAGTTTGAACATTTAACAAAATATTTACAGAATTAACACACTGCCAGAATGAAACGTTATTATGCACTATTAATAAATTTATCATACATAAAATACCTAATCTTGACTGTTGTGACCAAGTGCTGTCAAAACTGAATTCTGACAGACATTTTCACTGAAGCTGGCTTATCTGTCTCTCTATTGTTGGTTTTGTGATGTGACTTTTTACCCTAGATGTGTCTACAAAGATATTATTTAAATAGCAGCCTCAGAGCATTTACATATCCTAGTTTTAAAAGTTCCCAGTAGGAAATAAATTGAATGAGTGTGTTACTAACTGCAATAATTGTTTACTGAGAGAGCTTTTCGATAAATCCACATTAAAATCACCAGCAACGACTATTTCTTTGTTTTTTACCATGAGATAATGAATATCACAGAAGGCAGTTCAGCTGAATGAACAATTCTAAAAAAGATCATCGAAATTGAAGTGACAAAAATATGTACAAGGAAGGAAAATGCGAAGAAACTTTGGATAACTGGAAAAAAAATTCAATCGACTCAAGAAAGATGGCATATAAAAAAAAAACACACACACACACACACAGATATAAACATCATGAGCAGACGTTAGTTTTCGATATATACTTCTTTAGGATGGCAACATGTAGGTAAACAAACGAAACAGGAGGAAACACGAAATGAACTCACAAAATTTATTACTTTAAAAGCACAGTTTTCGAACAAATACCTATAACTAGTGGCCAAAGATTAAGAATGCACCACGAAAACTAGGGTAAACGTGGTGAACAGTGTGAAAGAAAAAGTTCCGAATATAAAAGTGTGTTTATGTTTCGGAAATGAGGTGGTAGTGCGACCTCCAGACCAGATGAGAGGAAACGTAGAGCCCAATAAACTGTAAGTAATTACTTATTTACATAGAAAACGCGACTTGAACTGTTTGATAATCCTAAAATTACATATATCAAAACAAAACTGTATCGTTCTAGACCCCCTGAAGATGCCTTAGATTAGAAAATGGCGAACCGGATCCGGATTAAATAACTTACAGTTGCACCAAGAAAAGACGGGTTTTCCTTACAAAACGAATATTTCTGTGTTTTTGCTGCGGAGGATGGCCACGCAAACGAACTTGTTATCCTGATTCAAGCTTCTGCTTGGCGAGACTCTGCACTTGCACATGTTTTTCTTGACTTCGGCCCTCCGCCCCGTCTCCGAATTTTCGCTTTGAAAATACTCGCATCCGCGGAGGGTAGTCAAGAGAATGATGAGATCTGGGATTCGCAGTCACATCACATCGGCTCAGCTCAGCAACAGTTAACTGCGACTGCTTCCTAACTTTATTTACGCGCTTCACGCACTGGTATGCAAGTTTTTCTGGACCCTAATTCTTGCTTCAATGGGGATTTTTCTGTTAAGCGCTCATGTTTGTTTCGCTGTCGAGTTAACTCGTTGGATCTCACACGCCTAGTAATGTTGCTTTCTGATTCTCTTTTTATTCATTGATCTGCTGGTGCTCTATTCGAATTCATACCTTTCTTGTGCAATTTTAAAGTTTTTCGATCACGGTTGAAAGCATAATTCGTGTTCTTTATTTGTCTGGGCAGCATTACGCTGTTGGCGATCCCCAACAACCATTCATTTTCTTATCACTGTTCAATTTTACGCAAATTCATTCTCAAATTGTTTTACAGCTCCGACGTGTCATGAGTAACTTTTATGCACTATTGGAATAAGTATTACTTTACCAAATCAAATTCTAACATTCAACAACCTTTAAAGTAAATTTGTCAATTGAAATGCCCTTGTGCTTCAATCGTTATCAAGAGTTGAGACAAATGACGATTTCAGGAACTTATCAAATAACGTTTTCAGATGTGAGGGCAGTTGATTTTTCAGGTAACCTATTAGCTTCATTTGGGGGGGGGGGGGGGGTAAGCTATCATTTTATATGATCCAGGGCGACAGAATTAGCATATCTAACCTGCATACTCACGGAGCAACTGATGAGCAAGAGGTCGTGTTCACAACACACCTGCTTTCTGGCAACACTTTTTCTAAAAAAAAAATAAAAAAAAAATCTAGTGCACTTACTTTCTGCCTTGTATCACTTCTGGGACGTAAACTCTGTCACAAGTCTGAAGCAAGTGTAGTGTTCCTTTTGCAATATTCACCCTTATCTAGGTGAAACATAAATAAAAATGACTGTATGTAACTCAAAATGAATTGCAAACATCGATTTATCTGCGAATGGTAATAACACTAACTGTAAAAATATACAATATAGATCGATAGATGCAGAAAAGACATTATTTTTATTGTATGTGTAAGTAATTAATAGAAGTATTATCATCTTTGTAAGAGTATAAAACACAACGCAATGATCATTCTTCTGTCTAGTCTGTTTTGCTCTGTTCGTTCTAGTGTTAACTGGAATAAGGTAGGCAAGCTATTGTGCTGCGCTAGCATTTGTTTCCGTCGTAACGTAATTTCAAATATTTAATGGTATAAACTGTGTCCTAGTAAGAATATATTAGTATAAAGTGATCTCCGTGAGTTATTTCAAGAACCTACGCCACATTTACCTTATGAAAAGAATATTTAATGAAAATTATTTAGCATGTTTCCAGCTGCTGCGGAGGGCGTAACAGTGATCTCTGACAGTTAACAATTAGCGGCCATTACGCGGTACATTTAAAAATATTTTTTCACAGCACAATGTCCGCTAGCCGGAGCGGAAGAAATTATGTAAAAATATTCAGTGAGATTAATTGAAGGAATCCAGTGAAATAATTTTATTAAAACTTGTCTATTTTCTGTGATAGTGAACTGGAGCTGAGTAATACTACGGTATTGCATTTACAGTAATTTGTAGGGAGCCTGGCGCTCGATAAAACCAGATATAATACGTAATTGGCAACCTACGAAATTCATTATTTTCCTTATTATATCTCTTTTAAATTTTTTGAAAGCTAAACGTAAAAACTAACTTCACTAAAAATCAGTAACATATCACGATAAATCAAAGGACAAACCAATTTACTAGTTGAGTGTTTCCACTAAATAAATAATTACGTTAGTTTTTGAAGAGATATAATACACAGTGAACCAAGACTCGCCCGATCAAACGACTTTCTTCCATTGCTCCACAGTCGAGGTTTTATGTCAACGGCTGTCAAACGGCGGCCCGAATCATATATTCGAGCAGGCTCCTGGCTCTCAGCAGTACTTTATAATAATATACTGGGCGATCAAAAAATCAGTATAAATTTGAAAACTGAATAAATCACGGAATAATGTAGATGGAGAGGTACAAATTGACACACATACTTGGAATCACATGAGGTTTTATTAGAACCAAAAAAATACAAAAGTTCAAAAAATGTCCAACAGATGGCGTTTCATCTGATCAGAATAGTAATAATTAGCATAACAAAGTAAGACAAAGCAAAGATGATGTTCTTTACAGGAAATGCTCAATATGTCCACCATCATTCCTCAACAACAAGCTGTAGTCGAGGAATAATGTTGTGAACAGCACTGTAAAGCATGTCCAGAGTTATGGTGAGGAATTGGCGTCGGATGTTGTCTTTCAGCATCGCTAGAGATGTCGGTCGATCACAATACACTTGTAGCTTCAGGGAGCCCTAAAGCCAATAATCGCACTGACTGAGGCCTGGGGACCTGGGAGGCCAAGCGTGACGAACGTGGCGGCTGAGCACACGATCATCTACAAACGACGCGCATCTGTAGGACATTTTGTGAACTTTGTTTTTTTTGGGGGGTCTAATAAAACCCCATGTCATTCCAAGCATGTGTATCAATTTTTACCTCTCTATCTACATTATTCCGTGGTTTATTAAGTTTTCAAATTTATACTGACTTTTTGATCACCCGGTGCCTCTAACAACTAACAGCTCTCTCCAAAAACCTCAACTAACATTAAGAGCTACTCAAGAATATAGTTTTCTTGCTCAGTATCAAAGAAAAATGTTTACAGAGGGAGCAATATTTTAAGATGTGCTTAAGGACAGACGTAGTGTATAACGCATTCTTTTACTTAAACATACATCTATCCAAAAAATCACAGCTAGAATAGTAAAACTTGAGACTGAAATGTGCAAGGTAATACTTGATATTCTGCGCAATTTTTGTTTAAAAAAGCGCATCGAAATCCATTTTATAAGGATTTGAATTATTAATTGCCATTGTTTCTATAACTTGCCTCTCGTAAAGTAATCAACAAAACTTTTTCACAGTCTACAGCTGCATAAGAGGCTAAAAAACGCGTTCAACAGATTTTTGTTTAAGGCCGTAGTTGCTTTGTAATTAATTTTTCAGTTTTTTACTACCCAGGACCGCTCGATTTTTCTCAAAATTTAAAGGAGAACGTATCTCAGAGATAAGATAATGGAAAAGTGCTGCACATGATTATTAGTTAGTAAACCTTAAGAACTATGGCAAATTTTAGTATGTTGGCCTTTATACAACAGCTATTCGAAAAGAAAGGTCCGACGGGGTGCGAAATGGAAACCACAGTGAAAATCGGATGAAGCTTTGCACAGATGTGTTGCACAGTGTCTGTACTATGCCCGTCTATCGCATCACGTCGCTCTTTTCAGTCCCTAGCGCGTAGTGAGCACGTAAAGATGCTTAGAACTATAGTAATAATATAAATAGAACTATAGTGCACTGGTGTGAGATTTCGCCTGATATCATGCAGCTCACATAACTGTCATACGTTTCCTTCTGCATTACAATAATTCTCGGTCGCACTCTGAAGGGGCAATGAAGATGCCCCTGCAGCGTTTTCGATGGAAAGTGTTTGATCATCTGCAATAGAGCGCGTAATTGACTCTCTCAGTTTCATCTCTGTGCACATGAACCGCTAGCTGTGAAGACAACGTTCCGGCACGGACAACGAGCTGTAGACCAGCGTACAGAATTGGCAGGGAGCACTGGAGGCTTCCTTCCAAGACGAGGGTATCGGAAAATTGGCAGAACGCTACGACAAATGTCGAAATCGGAGCAGCGAGTATGTAGTGAAGATGTAGCTTACTGTTGCAAATTTTAGATTTTCACAGTGGTTTCGTTTTGTGACCGATCAGGCCTTACTTTTCGAATGGGCCTCGTAATTCCTGAGAAAAGGTACTTTACAGCTCAAAAAAAGTCAATTAAAGGCAATTGGCATTTAAAGTTTATACTTAAATTTTTCACATTATTGCTATACCTGTAGTGATTAATGCTCTCTCTGTTCATAACATTTGCTCTCTTCCTCATCTCCCTGGAGTAATCTCTTACCCAGGCTCCTTTACCTAGCCAACCATTGGATTTATTCTTCTGCTGCCTGAGCTATGTCCAGTCGCGCTTTATCAATGCTCCTGAGTACAGTGTGAATACATCTGGATGGAAGCTTAGTCTCTGTAGGCACTTAATCCTATCTATATTTCCACTACTGAACACTAGACATGCTTCACATGCAGCTATCTTCACACCAACTCGGGACACAAATACTGCCTTTGGAGAGTGCAACCATATATGGTGATTGTAGCACTCATTTGTATTCTGTATTACAACATGCACATGAAACATTAATCATAAGGGCACCTAAATCCATTGGAAAACTCGTTTTTGACACTCTACACTGCGCCATCAACACCTTCACTAAAATTCTTCTTCGATGAACTCAGTGACCTTATCGAAAATTGCTCTTATTTAGAAACAGTATCGTTAACATTTATTTAAATTTTCTGTACCTTTTACATGAGAAATTCGACATTTCCTTATTTTTTTGAATATGCGTCTACTGTTACGACCCATTTCAAGAAAAATAGATTGATATATGCGAAACTGAATACTGAAATAACTTTTCTGCATATACTAGTTGCAAACAAAGGAACAACAAAGATAATCTCTCTCATAGCCCTCTAGGCTCATCTGCAGTTCATTTTGATTCTGTAAACGAAAAATTAACGCACAAAAAATTTATAGCGTAGGAGGTGTGGATCGCAGCATAGAAAGAGGGGCCGGGACAGTCGCAGACGCCCAAACACGTATAAAACATATTCCTAGCCAGAATTCGATTATAGAACTTCGCGATTTTATTCTTAAAGAGACAATAAATTACACAGTAAAAAAATCGCATTGTTTCTCAGTTTTGGCCTACATCTGCCATTAATTTTAAATGATGTTAGTGAATTCGGCCGTGAGCTAATAAAGTTGGCCACTTAACTCAGGGGCTCAGAGGTAACTAGCGTTGTCATTGGGGTTAGAGGATGTGAGAGGGGGAATGTTTTAGTTTTGTTTTCCAGTACTGGTACTGATAAATTCTGGGCGCCTGCGACTCATACCGATGAACTGCTTCGGCTATACATTTTAACACGGAGGTAACATGAATTCGTGAATGTGCACTACTGTGACGGATATTTTTAAATGCAGCACATATTTGTAGCTAGGGGTATGAAATGTAGACCCGCCAGGTTAGCTGAGAGCGCTAATGCGCTGCTTCCTGGACTCGGGTAGGCTCACCGGCCCTGGATCGAATCCGCCCAGCGCATTAACGACGACGTCCGGTGTGCTGGCCAGCCTGAATGTCGTTTTTAGGCTGTTTTCCGCATCCCAGTAGGTGAATACTGGGGTTGCCATGTCCCGCCTCACTTAAACGATTAGCAGACATTTGAAACACATATGCACTACTTCTTGATTTACACTAGACGCAGATAGCTGGAGTATAGAGATTCCATCCGGGGGGAGGGGGGAGGGGGTGGTACGGGATTGGGGCAGGAATGGCGTCCGGGCACCCCTTCAAACTAACCTTGACAAAACCGATTGTAACCACGCCGACCCTGCGAAACCTGCGGGACAAAGACGTCAGCGATTAGAGGGGTATGAAATGTCGTAATACAATGCAATGAGTAAAAGAACAAAAATTTAATAAATATGCATATATTTACTATATCTCACGTTGCATAAGGGATCTGAATGTAAATACAATAGCTATTACTGAGTGTCCAGGAAGTATGGACGATTATTCAAGTGTAATAAAACATACAAAATGTTCAAATGTGTGTGAATTCTTGAGGGACCAAACCGCTAAGGCCATCGGTCCCTAGACTTACACACTACTTAAATTAACTTATGCTAAGAGCAACACACACACCCGTGCCCAAGGAGGTCTCGAACTTCCGGCGGGAGGGACCGCGCAATCCGTGAGACGACGTCTCTAACCACGCGGCCACCCCGCGCGACTTCTCCCATATTGTATGAAAAATTACACACTTCAAATGACCAGCCACGACGGCGTCGCAAAGAGTAATGCCTTCTCGATGACGCGTTTACCAACATCTGGGTGGGATGCCATTAAAAACTCTTAATTTCACCCTTCAATTGGTATATGTTTGTGGTTTGTTCATACACAGTTCTAATTTCACAAATTCCCACAAAAAGTCTCAATACGTAAGATCACATGATCTGGCAGGCCATTCCTGGTTGCCACGCAAAGAGATAATTTTTTGACGGGAATTTTATTCGGCAGACCTATCGTTTCACGGGATGTGTGACATGTCGCACCATCTTGCTGAACCAAAAAATCGGCATTTTCGTCAATAAGAGGGAAAAACTAGTCAAAGCACGTTTCGGTATCGATCGCCGCTGACAGGTCGATCACTACTACTTCCGAGATTAAGTAGTGTGTAAGCCTAGGAACCGATGACTTCAGCAGTTTGGTCCCATAGGAACTTACCACAAATTAGCAAACATAAGTTGAATCTTGTATGCATGCTTTCTCAGATCTTTTTAAAGGATTTCATGCAATAAACTTGGTGATAAATTCAATTGTTGAGCTCGTCGGCGAACCGATTTTCTGTGGCATACAGTCACATTGTCAAGCACAACAGCAATGTTTTCTTGTGTTCGAACAGAACGCGGTCGTCCTGTTTCTTAAAAAGTTTGATACAGAAACCGAGGTCTCAGACTTCCGTATCAACTTCCGAACTGATGGTTCGGTTGGAGCAGCATTACGTTCGAGAGTTACAGGCAATTCGCAAACAGTTGCTGTGGGACTTTCTCTGTTTTTGTAATAAAATTTTGTCACTTGGATACGTTGCTCAGTCATCTTCTCTATGACGAAAACAGACATCAAACAACAATGCTCTCCACACAAAAGCTATCAGAAGGCTGGCAGATAACAAAAATGAAAAAAACCATGACTACCAACCGAAATGTGACAAAATGGCGCAAAATTCAAATTCGTCTTTATATCCAGGACACTCGTTATTAATGAGTTAATCATCCATTCCCACAGACAAAAGAACAGTTCAACAGACAATTAAAGTGTCCAGCATTCGGGTCAGTGAGGATGCTAACAATCCAAACGAGAGAACAGTCGACACGAAATGATCCGACTTTCAACAATCAGTCCTTGGGGACTCTTGGCCAACTTACACCGCATTTACTATAGCTGAGCTATTGGGAGCTAATAACGACTATTTCACGGCTTCGGCAGCACGTTTAGGTGCGCCTACACTGGTTCCATCATAGCTGTACACCTCATCTGTGGGAACGTCCAACAAACAGGCACTCTTTCAAGACCCAAGCACTCTTTTTCCACTCTGCCCGCAGCGAGACAGATTCTCTCCAAAAGATGAACAACGGCACAGCTACTGCCATTTCGACGTTGCTATTGATACATTTAAATAAAGTTCCCTTGCCTGTTACCCAGAAATTTGCAGTATTTACATTATAATTACAAACAATTACATACAGTCAGAAATAAATACACAGTTACATCCATTAGGTATATATATATATATATATATATATATATATATATATATATATATATATTTTTCTTCAGTCTGACTGGTTTGATGCGGCCGGCCACGAATTCCTTTCCTGTGCTAACCACTTCATCTCAGAGTAGCACTTGCAACCTACGTCCTCAATTATTTGCTTGACGTATTCCAATCTCTGTCTTCCTCTACAGTTTTTGCCCTCTACAGCTCCCTCTAGTACCATGGAAGTCATTCCCTCATGTCTTAGCAGATGTCCTATCATCCTGTCCCTTCTCCTTATCAGTGTTTTCCACATATTCCTTTCCTCTCCGATTCTGCGTAGAACCTCCTCATTCCTTACCTGATCAGTCCACCTAATTTTCAACATTCGTCTGTAGCACCACATCTCAAATGCTTCGATTCTCTTCTGTTCCGGTTTTCCCACAGTCCATGTTTCACTACCATACAACGCTGTACTCCAGACGTACATCCTCAGAAATGTCTTCCTCAAATTAAGGCCGGTATTTGATATTAGTAGACTTCTCTTGGCCAGAAATGCTTTTTTTGCCATAGCGAGTCTGCTTTTGATGTCCTCCTTGCTCCGTCCGTCATTGGTTATTTTACTGCCTAGGTAGCAGAATTCCTTAACTTCACTGACTTCGTGACCATCAATCCTGATGTTAAGTTTCTCGCTGTTCTCATTTCTACTACTTCTCATTCGTCTTTCTCCGATTTACTCTTAAACCATGCTGTGTACTCATTAGACTGTTCATTCCGTTCAGCAGGTCTTTTAATTCTTCTTCACTTTCACTCAGGATACCAATGTCATCAGCGAATCGTATCATTGATATCCTTTCACCTTGTATTTTAATTCCACTCCTGAACCTTTCTTTTATTTCCATCATTGCTTCCTCGATGTACAACTTGAAGAGTAGGGGCGAAAGGCTACAGCCTTGTCTTACTCCCTTCTTAATACGAGCACTTCGTTTTGATCGTCCACTCTTATTATTCCCTCTTGGTTGTTGTACATATTGTATATGACCCGTCTCTCCCTATAGCTTACCCCTACTTTTTTCAGTATCTCAAACAACTTGCACCATTTTATATTGTCGAACGCTTTTTCTAGGTCGACAAATCCTATAAACGTATCTTGATTTTTCTTTAGCCTTGCTTCCATTATTAGCCGTAACGTCAGAATAGCCTCTCTCATGCCTTTACTTTTCCTAAAGCCAAACTGATCGTCACCTAGCGCATTATCAATTTTCTTTTCCATTCTTCTGTATATTATTAAGCAGCTTCGATGCATGAGCTGTTAAGCTGATAGTGCGATAATTCTCGCACTTGTCAGCTCATGCCGTCTTCGGAATTTTGTGGATGATGCTTTTCCGAAAGTCAGATGGTATGTCGCCAGACTCATATATTCTACACACCAACATGAATAGTCGTTTTGTTGCCACTTCCCCTAATGATTTTAGAAATTCTGATGGAATGTTATCTATCCCTTCTGCCTTATTTGACCGTCAGTCCTCCAAAGCTCTTTTAAATCCCGATTCTAATACTGGATCCCCTATCTCTTCTAAATCGACTTCTGTTTCTTCTTCTATCACATCATACAAATCTTCACCCTCATAGAGGCTTTCAATGTATTCTTTACACCTATCTGCTCTCTCCTCTGCATTTAAAAGTGGAATTCCCGTTGCACTCTTAATGTTACCACCGTTGCTTTTAATGTCACCAAAGGTTGTTTTGACTTTCCTGTATGCTGAGTCTGTCATTCCGACAATCATATCTTTTTCGATGTCTTCACATTTTCCCTGCAGCCATTTCGTCTTAGCTTCCCTGCACTTCCTATTTATTTCATTCCTCAGCGACTTGTATTTCTGTATTCCTGATTTTCCCGGAACATGTTTGTACTTCCTCCTTTCATCAATCAACTGAAGTATTTCTTGTGTTACCCATGGTTTCTTCGCAGCTACCTTCTTTGTACCTATGTTTTCCTTCCCAACTTCTGTGATGGCCCTTTTTAGAGACGTCCATTCCTCTTCAACTGTGTTGCCTACTGCGCTGTTCGTTATTGCTGTATCTATAGCGTTAGAGAACTTCAAACGTATGTCGACATTACCTTAGAACTTCCGTATCCCACTTCTTAGCGTATTGATTCTTCCTGACTAATGTCTTGAACTTCAGCCTACTCTTCATAACTACTATATTGTGACCTGAGTCTATATCTGCTCCTGGGTACGCCTTACAATCCAGTATCTGATTTCGGAATCTCTGTCTGACCTTTTCTTCTACTCCTTCCCCTACAACTGCATTCCAGTCGCCCATGACTATTAGATTTTCGTCCCCCTTTACATACTGCATTACCCTTTCAATATCCTCATACACTTTCTCTATCTGTTTATCTTCAGCTTGCGACGTCGGCATGTATACCTGAACTATCGTTGTCGGTGTTGGTGTGCTGTCGATTCTGATTAGAACAACCCGGTCACTGAACTGTTCACAGTAACACACCCTCTGCCCTACCTTCGTATTCATAACGAATCCTACACCTGTTATACCATTTTCTGCTGTTGTTGATATTACCCGATACTCATTTGATCAGAAATCCTTGTCTTCCTTCCACTTCACTTCACTGACCCCTACTATATCTAGATTGAGCCTTTGAATTTGCCTTTTCAGATGGAATGTCTTGAAAGGAGGGTATAAGATGAACATCAACAAAAGCGAAGCGATGATAATGGAATGGAGTCGATTCAAGTCGGGTGATGCTGAGGGAATTAGATTGGGAAAGAAGACACTAAAAGTTGTAAAGGAGTTTTGCTATTTGGGGAGGAAAATAACTGATGATGGTCGAAGTATAGAGTGTATAAAATGTAGACTGGCAATTACAAAGGAAAGCGTTTCTGAAGACCGCCGCTCGGCTAATCTCGCGCGGCTTGTTTTAATGATTTCCAGCGAAAATTCTGTATCATGTCAGTGGCACTTTCTCCCATATTTCGCGATAATTTTGCTGTTTGCTGTTTTTTTTCTTTTTATTCTCCCGATGTACCCCGTTAATCCTATCTGGTAAGGAGTCCAGACCTCGCAGCAATCCTCCAAAAGAGGATGTACAGGCGTAGTATAGGCGGCCGCTTTGGCAGGTCTGTTGCATCTTCTACGTATTCTGGCAATAAAACTCAGTGTGTGTTCCGCCTCCCGCACAACATTTTCTATGTGTTCTTTGCAATTTAAGTTGTTCGTAATTGTAACTCCTAGATTTACGGCACTTAGATTTGTCTGATTCGTCGTGTGATCGGAATTTAACCGATTCCTTTTAGCGCTCATGTGGATGACGTCACACTTTTCATTATTTAGGGTCAATTGCCAATTTTCGCACCACGCATTCGTTTATATTTGGCATGCTTTTTGTCGTTGTTTCTGCTTTTTGATCTGTTTTGGGTACCATGCGGGGATCAGCGCCGTCTTTTGCTAATTTGCGTCGAGCATGCGGTTATAGCTTGTGATCATTTACTCGGAGGCTTCCATGTTCGCAATGCCGTCATAGGGTCAACGGTACTCACCGACGTCCAAATGTGTCCATGTCGATATCTCGGGGCCGCGACAAAGTTTGTCTTGGGAGTTCCTCGCGTTTCATATCGATTGCCCTCTTACGACAGCCGCGGGGCAGCTAACGGAACACCACGGCTTAGCGAGTCAAGACGGAGGGAAATAACACAGTCGCTCGACCACAGCACTCGTATGCGCTTCGAACTTTTCGCCACCAGTGAAGACAGAATATTGACTTTAATTTGAAACAATAGCATACTTTCGTTATGTAACGCTAGGACTCTGTACAGTTTGTAATAGCCTGACGGAAGTGTTCCATCAAGAACTCCGTGACCGAATGCTACCAAATCAATATTCCAGCATTCATATGACTATGGGATGCGTTGGATTAAAATTTGATCATTATAAGGGGGTGTTTTATAATACTGAAACTTATAAATTTATTAATTTATGTGTGAATCTATAGTTAAATTGCTGAATGACTGACAAGATGAAACTTCGACGTTATTTGATTCTTAAACAGCTGAGTAAAACTGAGCCTACTTTGTCTTCACTTTTTCTTATCATGTCAACACTGACCCACAATACTCTAGTGCAACGCAATCTCACTACTCAAAAAAAATTACAACCTGGCGTCAAATAATTAATTCAAAAGAATGGACCTGACTAAAAGAAATCTTAACAGTAACAAATAAATTTCATTTAGCATTTTGTAAGTACGCTGTTTAGGTTTTTATGCTGATAACGCCACGTAGCGCTCTGTATGAAAATCACTGACTGTGCTGTTTGCAGTCTATGACTGGTTGGACTCATTGTCGGAATATTCGCTTGGGTAGTGTTGGGCAGTTGGATGTGAACAGCGCGTAGCGTTGGGCTGTTGGAGGTGAGCCGCCAGCAGTGTTGGATATGGGGAGAGAGATGGCGGAGTTTTGAGAGGTTATTATTAGCGGACGATCTGGACGTGTTTCCGCGAAGAAAAGGAAATTTCTGAAGATGGTTGTCATGAACTGCTATATATATTATGACTTTTGAACGTTATTAAGGTAAATACATTGTTTGTTCTCTATCAAAATCTTTCATTTGCTAACTATGCCTATCAGTAGTTAGTGCCTTCAGTAGTTTGAATCCTTTATTTATCTGGCAGTAGTGGCGCTCGCTGTATTGCAGTAGTTCGAGTAACGAATATTTTTGTGCGGTAAGTCATTCATGAAAGGTATAGCTTATTGTTAGTCAGGCCCATTCTTTTATAGGGATTATTGAAAGTCAGATTGCGTTGCGCTAAAAAAAATATTCTCAGTTTCGTGACGATCAGAATAAGTAAAGAGAGAAAATCAAATAACTAGCACAGTCATTCACAATTTTTCTTAGGGGACGTTTCAACTTACCTCACAAAAATCTTCATTACGTGAACTACTGCAATACAGTGAGCGTCCATACTGCCAGCTAAATAAAGGATTCTAACTACTAAAACCACTAACTACTGATAGGCATGTGGTTAGCAAAGGAAAGATTTTGTTGCAAATAATGTATTTTTTACCTTAATTATGTGACATCCAGTTCAAACACGAATATAAATCGTCATTGACATCCAGTGGAAAGATATATAATCCTGAATAATTTTCAGTCTCCAGGTCGGATACTTCCAGATCGTTAGCCTACGCTAACACTTCAGACCTCTACCCTCCATCAGTGCTAACTTCTCACCTCTAACATCCATCACTGCTGGTTGTTCATCTCCAACTGCCGAAGAGTACTTTCAACACAGCTGGCGACTGACTTCCAGCTACCCAACACTACTGGCGGTTAACTTCCAACAACGAGTCCAACCAGCCACAGAGTTTCTTACAAAAAAAGTGCAGTCAGAGATCCAATGCAAAGCGCTACACAGCGCTGTCAATACAGAAGCAGACCACTTACAATACACTCTAAAAAAGAAAAAAAATAGACGCACCACGAAAGAATTATCAAAATGAGACGGAAGTCGAAAGATGTGTTGAACCAGTACGTGCACGGACAAACAAATGATTACACACTCAGAAAAACTGAGTGATTTATTCAAGCGAAAGAGCTTCAAAAAGTGAGCAAGTCAATAAGGGTCACGTATGACCCCTAAGCAAGTAGTTATTCTGCTTGGCATTGATTGATAGAATTGCTGCATGTCCTCCTGAGGGATATAACGCCAAATTCAGTCGGACTGGCGAGTTCTTTTCTTCTTTTAGTGTTCAACCCTGAGGTTGGTTTGCAGCTGAGCGCTATTCCTCTCTTCTGTCTGCCTTCCTCTTCATTTCTACGTAAGTGTTATATCCAACATCATTCATGATCTTTTACATGTATGATCTCCTTTGTCCCCCCACCCCCCGCCGATTCCACCCCTCAATAGCTCCTTCTGTTGTTGTTCCAATGATGTTTTGTCATAGGATGTGCCCTACAAGTTTGTCTCTACTTGTTTGGATGTGGCTACACAGAAATCTGATTTCCTGTACTGTTCTAAGCACCTCTTCATTTGTTACTTTGTCTCTCCAGCTGATCTTCATCATCCTTTTATAGCATCACATCCCCAGGGCCTCTAGCCGTCTTCTCTCTTCACTTCCAGAGCCGTCTTCTCTCTTCACTTCCAGTTGTCCAGGTTTCACATCCGTATAGGGCCAAACTCGAAACGAAACCTTTCATGTTACGTTTCCTTATTTTCAGATTGATGTTGTTTCTGGTGAGTAAGTTCCTTCTCCGATTAAATGCAATTTTGGCCTTTTGTATTCTGCTCGCAATTTCTTTCCGGCTTCTACCATCCCTTGTGATTTTGCTTCCCAGGTAAGTAAATTCCTCGATCACTTCCAGCTCCTCTCTTCCAAGTCTCATTCTGAGAGGTTCATGTTCTGCTCCTCTACTGCATAGCACCACTTTAGTCTTTTTTCTTGTTTATTCTCATTCCATACTGATTGCATAGAATTTTTTCCATTGTTCTGAGGACTTCCTCTAGATCTTCTTCTGTCTCCGTGACTATAGCAATACCATCTGCATAACGTAGCATGTCTATCTTCTGCCCATTAATTTTGATCCCCACCTCAGTAGTTTCTCTAACTTGGTCTAAAGCTTCCTGGATGTAAGCATTGAATATAAGAGGAGAGAGAGCACACCATTGCCTTACCCTTTTTCTAGTATTTGCTTCTTGTTCCTGGTGATAGTTCCTTATCACTGCCACCTCATTCTTATAGCAACTGAGTATCACATGGATGCCTTTGTACTGGCGTATTAGATCCTCACAATCCCTAGATAGTCCAACGGTACTGCCAATGTTGTCAGTTGGGGAGACATCCGGCAACGTCTTTGGCCAAGGTGGGGTTTGGCAAGCACGAAGGCAACCCGTAGAAATTCTCACTGCATGCGCTCGGGCCTTATGTTATTGAAATGTAAGCCCATAGTAGCTTGCCGTCAAGGACAACAAAACGGGGCGTAAAATATCAACAACTTACCGCTGTACTGTAATGGAGCCGGGAATGACAATCAATGGGGTGCTGCTATGAAAAGAAATGGCACCACACAAGATCTTCCTGGTTGTAGGGCCGTATGGCGGACTGCAGGCAGATTGGTCTACCACGACAGTTCGGGGGGTCTGTAGTGTTGCAGCCACATGTAGTAAGCATTGCTCCACACAGTGGAGAATGGCGTAACAAAAGCACGCAGGCGACCGAGGCGTTGCAAAGTAAGTGCGGCACAGATAGTCTCGCTGATAGTAGTCTACCAACTGGCTGATGCTAGGACGCACACACACTGAGCGCCGAGCAAAGCCTGGAGAGTGCTGAGTCAGGGAAGTGAGGCCAGCACGTTAAGTTAGGCTGCAATATACGAGGTTTGTCAGGAAAATACGTATAAAAGTTGAATAATAACTTTATTTTACAATTATTCAAGTATTACAATATGGTGTCCTTCAAAGTACCCGCCCTGAGACACGATACACGTCTGCCAACACCGTTTCCACTGTTGATAACACTGCTGAGAGTCTTCAGTTGTGATGCTGTTCAGTTGCCGTGTCGTTTCCGCCTTGATGGCTTCCACATCTCCCAAGTGCCTCCCCCGAAGCACCATTTTGCATTTCGGGAACATGCAGAAGTCACACGGGGCTAAATCGGGTGAATAAGGCGGGTGGTCCGTCACGGTGATTGAGCTTCGGGCCACAAACTAGCGCACAACGAGCGAAGTGTGAGCGGGCGCATTGTCGTGATGAAGGATCCACCTGCCCCCTTTTGCCAACTCCGGTCGAACTCGGGCCACACCACCTCTGAGACGTGTCACAACTTCAACGTAAAAATTTGCGTTCACTCTCTGGCCGGGAGGGACAAATTCCTTGCGAACAATGCCCCTAGAATCAAAGAAAGCAATCAACATTGTCTTCACATTGGACCTTGATTTTCGTGACTTTTTTTGTTCTCGGTTCTCCTGCTAGTTTCCATTCCTTGCTTTGAGATTTGAGCTCCACAGCGAATTCGTAAAACCAGGACTCGTCTCCAGTGATGACTCGGTTGAGAAAGTCCCCTCGTTCCTCTGCTTCCAACCAGTCCTCACAGCACTCAACCCTCTTTGTTTCTGTTGTGGCGTCAAGAGCTTCAGTGCGATTTTCGCACACAATTTCTTGATTTCAAATATTTGTGTCAGGTTTTCGAGAACGATTGTTTTGTGGATTGACAGCTTGTCAGCAATCATTCTGACTGTCAATCTACACAAGCCAGAATTCGTTCAACATTTGCATCGGAACTCTATGTCGATGGGCGTCGTGGGCGAGTGTCATCTTTCACTTCTTGTCGGCCATCCCGGAACCTTTTTGACCACTTGTTCACTGTTGGTTCCTTCAGAGAATTGTCTCCGTAAACCTGTTCCAAACACTCAAAAATCTCACGGCCATTCTTGCCTAGGTTTGCAAGAAACTTGATGTTGACGCGCTGTTCCTCAGTCAGAGAGAGCCCCATGCCGACGGCAGGTGAAAAAGGGTAACTGTCAACAAGCTGCCTCACACTCCCACCAGAGTGCTCTGACTCGAAGTGATCGTTGATGGGATTGATTACAGCAGTTGTCCCACCAGGCGGTGACTGCAACCTGTAACATAAAGACATTATTCAACTTTTATACGTATTTTCCGGACAAACCTCGTACTGTGGGAGTAATAACAAGAATCTGCCACCGAGGGTAAAAATCGTCCTGCTGCCGGATATAAATAGTGGAGTGCAGGCAGCAAAACAGAAGCCATTAGGAAGCAGTTCGGATCTGAGGACGGACGTGGTCCGTGTCCGAATGTTCAATCTTCGTTGGTGACGATTCTGGAAGTCTGTTCCAGCTCGCAGGAGTCATCCGTTCGCCGCCAGATGTCAACTTTAGCTCTGGTGGTCGGCCTGAGTTCGGTCGGCACCATGGCTGACTAACTACAGCGAGAACTTCCAGCAGGACCGGCCACAGCGCGGTCTCGGTCACAGGCGCCGCCGAGGACTGACGCCCGGACTTCATGGCAAACTGGCCACGCCGCGTGGTCCGTCAAATGACGGGACGTCGCGGACATCGCGACTGACGGCTTTCCAGCCGCCGGTGCAGCAGGCGTCGGCAGCTGAGCTCACGGCGACGCGGCTGCCAAGCGATGAGTTCATCTCAACCATAGGGCATCCTGACTTCAGCGGAGCACTGGTGGCCTGAGGCTCCGAGTGCGATCGGCGGCGCGCGTTGTCGGAGAATCTACACAGCAGCAGCCAGGCAGAGGGATCCGCAGGGCTGGGCAGCGAAATTGTAAAGAAAGTTCAATAAAGAATTGTAAAACTCCACGCCGTCTCAGTCTTTAGCGCAGCCAATGGGTCTGCTGCTAACAAGTAGCAAACAGCCGTAGTAAGCACTGCAGGGCTCGTAACACTAGACACGTCTTTGCTCTGGAGTCTCGTTAACGCGAATAGAACTGCCTTCAGTGATGAGTAAAGCTTCGAACTGAGCCCCAACGGAAGACACGTCCGGGGACGCCCTGAACAGTGGTGGGATACCAACCTGACTGTCTCCCGCGATACGGCCCAACAACCTGGACTGATGGTCTGGGTGTCACTTCATCGCTGGACCCCTCTGGTTGTCATCCGCATCACCCTAACAGCACAGCGATGCGCCAACATTATTACATGCCCCGTTCTGTTGTCCTTCATGGGAAACCATCCTGGCTTGCATTTCAGCAAGATAGTGCCCGCCCACCCACGGCGAGAGTTTCTACTGATCGTCTTCGTGCTTGCCAAACCCTACTTTGGCCAGCAAGATTGTCGGATCTCTTAACTGAGAATGTTTGGAGCACTGTGGTTCAAAATGGCTCTAAGCACTATGCTGAGGTCATCAGCCCGGTAGGCTTATAACTACGTAAACCTCACTAATCTAAGGATGCCACACACATCCATGCCAAAAGGCACGATTCGAACCTGCGGCCATAGCAGCAGCGCTTAAAACCGCTCGGCCACAGCGGCCGGCGAGCATTATGGGCAGGGTCTTTCGAGCAGCTCTGGATTTTGACGATCTAAGAAGCCAACTGGACAGAATCTAGTACGATATCCCTCAGGACATTCAACTACTTTCTCAACGAATATATAGCCGAGTAAATGCTTACATAAGGGCTAGAGGTGGACCAACGCGCTATTAACTCGTTCAGTTTATGAGAGCCTTTCTGTTAAACCATCCAATTGTTCTGAAACTATAATTATTTGTGTTTACGAGGGTTGAAACTTAAATAGTGGCAACTATTTGTTAACAACCGATACAAAAGAGTTACATGTTCGCACCTGTTACTACTGTCCTTCACAGCAGTCACCAGCGTTGTGTAGAACCCGTTGCCACCGACGTGGAAGGCGTTGTATACCGTTAGCAGAGCCTGCTCTGTTGATGGTGCGAATGGTGGGGTCTACTGCCAGTCGAATCTCTGCAACAGTTCTGAAGCGAATGTCACGAAGTGGTTCCTTCATCTTGTAACGCCGTAAATGCATATCCTCCTATTTCCATCTATTGTACTAGATCATACAATGTAAGCTTTCACGGCCGGTATTGTCTTCACTTAAAACTTCCGGGCTGATAGGCCATGGTCGAAGTATAAAACTCTCTCCTGACGTTTCGTCTCCGACTGCGGGAGACATCCTCGGAGGTAAAGCGGCGAACTCCGAAGAGAACTTGAAGAAGCGCTGATTATATAGGGAGTACAGAGGGCGCCACTGTTGATCACGTGGCGTCGGCTATGAGATTGTCTCTGGTAACGCCAACATTCTCGATTGGAAGTAATCGATCGTCACTCTTGCGGTGCAACGCTGACATCCAAATTTTATACAGTTTAACACCTTCGTCTTTCCTGTTAAAATTATTACGATGTTTATCAATCTCCATAGCCTCTCTATACAAGCGTGAATAATAATGCGAGGTTTTTGATATGACGCTCGTCTCTTTGAATTTTATTTCGTGATCATCTTCCTGGTACACATGTTCCCACGGCCGATTTATCCGTGTGACCCAGGCGGCAATTCCTCTTATGTTCAACAAGACGGGTGTTCACACTTCTCTTTGTGGTACCGATGTAAACCTGTCGACAACTACAAGGAATTTTATATACCCCCGGTGTAGCCAAAGGGTGTCGTGCATCTTTTGCTGACCTTAAAAATTCTTTCATTTTCCTCGTGGGTCTGAAAATAGTTTCCACCCCATACTTGCCTAAAACTTTCCCAATGCGGTCTGTGACCTTACTAATGAACGGAAGAAAAACTTTGCCCTTGGACCACTGTTGTTCATCGTTACTCCTTATTCTCTGCCTAGGGCGCAGTGCTCGATCTATATCCTTGTTAGAATAGCCATTCGTCACGAAAGTTGAGAGTAGATGTTCAATCCCATCTTTTAAATAAACAGGTTCACAAAGTTTGTACGCCCTGTCTACCAAAGTTTTCATTACACCTCTTTTTTGTCTAGGGTGGTGGTTTGATTCTTTCTGTAGATAACGATCAGTATGTGTGGACTTTCTATGCACCTTATGGCCCAACGTTCCGTCCCGTCGTTTAACCACAGACACATCCAGGAAGTTCAATTGACCATTCCTTTCCGTCTCCATGGTGAATTGGATTTTCGGATTAATGTTGTTTAAATGCGTCAGGAAGGCATCCAACTCCTCTGCTCCGTGTGCCCATACTACGAACGTCATCGACATAGCGATACCATCTGTCTGGTCTCTTACTGGCAGTCTGCAACGCCCGTTGTTCAAAAGTCTCCATAAAGAAGTTAGCCGCAGCAGGACTGAGAGGACTGCCCATAGCCACCCCGTGAATCTGTTCGTAAAAGTTATTATTGTATTGAAAGTAGGTTGTGGTGAGGCAGTGTCGGAATAATGCCACAATATCGGTAGGAAAAATATCCGCTATGCGTAAGATAGCTTCGTTTACCGGAATCATGGTAAATAACGACACAACGTCAAAACTGACG
The DNA here is from genome assembly GCF_023897955.1 of Schistocerca gregaria. NCBI lineage: Eukaryota > Metazoa > Arthropoda > Insecta > Orthoptera > Acrididae > Schistocerca > Schistocerca gregaria. Next base: position 83,666,648 of record NC_064928.1, read on the forward strand.
AGGATATCATCCGGGCCCAAGCTCGTTTCCTTTAACTTGTCAATGAAATGAGCTGAATTTTTAATATGACTGTCCGTCCTCCCAACATAAGGCTGCAGCATTGAGGCAAGGTGTCTAGCTAACTCGTGTGTTGGTCCGCCTATAGCACTGACAATTGGCCTCAACGGAATCCCAGGTTTATGAACTTTGGGTAAGCCATAAAGTCTAGGTGGGTACGCTTCTGTTTTACAAAGCAGCTTCTTATCGTCGGAGCCAAATGAAGACGCTTTCACCAGTTGATTTGTCATTCTTAAAATCTTACTAGTCGGATCTTTCTGGAGTTTTTTGTAATGGGAGGGAACCAAAATATCATTGATTTTTCCATGATAGTTCTCACTGTTCAGTATGACGGTGGCATTACCCTTATCTGCATTAAGAACAATAATGTTTTTATCTCCAATTATATTCCTCAGCACCTTCCTTTGAGCCTGCGACAAATTACTTTTAGGTGGCTTACATGTACGTAAAATCCAAGCCGTTTCCATCCTAATTACGTCAGCGGACTGCTGTGGCAGCTGACGGATACCGGCCTCAATATTTGCTACAATATCCTCTGTGGGTACGTTTTGGGATGTCACAGCAAAATTGCCTCCTTTCGCTAGTACAGAAATGTCAACTTTTGACAAATCTTTATCAGACAGATTAATAACGTTTCGAGAATTGTCCTCAATTGAACCTCCAGAAATGTTGTTCTGTAAGTTATTGAACTTCTTCTTCTGCCTATTTGCTGATATTTCTGCACTAACTTCCATAGTTTTGAATGTTAGACCGTCAATCTTATTCCAGTCACCACACTGCATAGCATTTCTAAGAAACAAATGGAGATGAAAAAGTTTACTGCTGGTTACCGCCAGTGCCCGCCGCGTCTGATGAATCCTCTCACGTAGCATTGCAGACTGCAAACGGTTGTAAATACGATGTGCCTGGGCCGAGCGAAACATCCTCTTCACCTTCAGAAATTTCGGAACCGTCGAAGTGTCCCTGCATCGTAACAGGAAGGTGAGGGTACACTGTTGTTGTGCTTTCTTCTTGCGCATTCCTTCAAATCGTCGAACCGATGCTGACACATCCTCCCCGTAAAGGCGTTTGATCATACAATGTAAGCTTTCACGGCCGGTATTGTCTTCACTTAAAACTTCCGGGCTAATAGGCCGTGGTAGAAGTATAAAACTCTCTCCTGATTGTACTGTAATTTTTTTTCCTTATTTTGTTACCTGAAGATATGACATTTCTGTGTCTTTATATATTGTAATTGTTTTACTGTCTGCATGTATATATTTATGCATTTGTGTCGATGTATAATTGGTTTGTTTTGTAAATATTATTTGTATTTTACGCTTGGTCTTACCTAGGGAAAACTATGCTGTCGAGCGAATACATCGATAGGTCGTGTGGAGAACCAAAGTGTTTAGGATCTTTGGTAGTGTGAACTCGGCCGAATGGAGCGCGGGCAGAGGGGAGTCTGGCTGGGGTAGGGCGGTGGAGCAGGTGTGTTGTGTGACGCTACCGCGAGTTGCCGCGCTTCCGGGGTTTGGCAGCATGTAGTTGCGCTCGACTTGCTATGTTAGCTTCTGACACGGTGTCGCGGGCGGGAAGCATTAGCTGGCGCACATTAAGAGCCCGTTTCGCCTGGTGACTGTGTCGAGAAGAAGGCGCGCCAACATTCAGCTTCGGCAACAGCGACGGCCGACTGTCGCCACCTCCTCGATCGACGGCTTCAAACCTTCGATCAACCAACAAGGAAGACTGGAGGCACGTAAAGTTTTAGAACTGTACGGCAGACCTCAGCTTTTCAAACTGTTCCATTTTCGTAACTATAATTACAGCAACTTAGCATGAACATTTGTTGCTCATTGTCCCAATTGCACTACCAAGCAGGGTCCCTTCCTTTTCTGGTATGAACCTGAGTCTCATTGAAATTCATACGCCAGCATTAAAGTAATATCATTCCATTTCACTGCTTTAATTTCAAAGTTCAGTTGAAGTATTCATAGCTGGCCACAATATTTGGATTATACAAGCACAAATTAAGAGTGCGAGTTTTGTTACCATATTTTAGCTTACCTGTGACTGCAGCTCGGTTTGGTACGTACTAAATTTTACTAGTGTTATTTTTTCAGAATCATTTAATTCAAGTTCAAAGTTAAATCTCTTATTTCTAAATTGCGTAGATTCAAGTAACTTTTGAAATGATTGTTGAGGTAGCCCAAGACTAACCTTATTTGATTGAATTTCGTAGCGCTTCAGAAACTAAGTTCACTATTAATTTCAGTCACTAAATTAACTTTCAATTTTCCGGTTTTATTAATTCTTTTGCTAAATTAAGTAAGAGTGTAGCGTAATGTGTTACCTCTGAGAAACATTCAGTTTTCACACAACATGAGTCAACCTTCTGTTGCCACCCTTTTAGTGCTAATTATATGTGCATTAATCTTTCATTTTCAGTTATTATAGTAGTTTTCCATAGGACTGGAGACCGTAATTTTCCCCAAATCTCAAATGTCTAATTAACGCCAATTAATTGTTAACGTAACGACCATACATTTACTTTCTTTATTAATTTTACGCTTTCCTCAAAATTAATTTACACTAATTTCATTTGCATTTTTGCTTTCATTTAGATGTAACCCTTTCCTCCTTCTTTACCGACAGATTAACTTTAGTAACGATTGCTTTTTCCCAAATTTCCATTAGGTACACGCGGTTTAATTTTACTGTCATTAAGGTCGATAAGTGCGGGGGAGATTACAATCTTCGGAATCAAATCAAGTCACAAGTCCTTGTAGTATGGTGGATGGTACAGTACTTCCCAGTCCCATCGACCGAACAGAACAGCGAAGGCTTGCGCTGTATGCGCCCTCGCATTGTCGTGCAAAATGATGGGTGGTTTGCGCTGGAAGTGTCACGAAGATGGTCGCGCGTGATGCTAGAAAAACGAACAGTAATAGTGTGCATTGACGGTTTTCCGTGGACGAAAGTAATGCGTTACGACAACACCATCAGAGTCGTCCACGATAATCACCATAACCTTCACCATACTGGGGCTCTGACGCACTTACGACTTTCGCGGCGACCCACAATGACGCCATTCGTTGGATTGGCGTTTCAGTTTTGGCTCGTACGATGTGTCGCACGTCTCATACAGTGTTACGATACGGTGTAAGCAAGCCTCTCCTTGGCGCTCATAGCGCTCCAGGTGGGTCTGAGCAGCGTTGTAAGGCGTCCATTTCTGCATTTCCGTCAAGTCATGCGGAACCCATCATGATGCATTTTTCGCATGCGCAAGCGTTCCCTCAGGATGCGAAGCACAGTCGTATGTGCTAATCCGGTTTCGTGGGTGAGCTCACGAATCGTATGGCGTCGATCATTGTCCAGTGCGGCAACAGCGTGCACTTCTCCAGAGGCGCTAGGACGACCTGTCCGATGCATGTCTGCCACAGTTTGCAGACCTTCGTTGAAGGCTTTTCCCCAGCGTGCAACTGTTCTGTACGGCACTGCCGATTCCCCGCACGTCTCTTGAAGACGTTGATGACACTGTCGTGCTGTATAACCTCTGGCACATTCAATCTTGATCCAACTCCGCTGTTACTGTTTCGAAAACATAATGACACCGGTACTATATACCGCTCGCTCACAGGTGACCGTGTTTCCCTCGATTGTCCGCACGCCGGTGACGTGAGACGGGCGAGTCCATTTGCTCGGAGGTAAGGTAGGTATGTCAGCAACGTGTGCTATCAGCGACAATAGTATATTCCGTTGCACAGTGTCTCCACAGCAGTGTTGCCACTATTTAAGTTCCAACCTACGTACACCTACTCGTATATCACGTCTCCGTCTCATTCGGGTAATTCCCTCGTGGTGTGTCTTTTTTTTTTTTTTTTTTTTTTTTTTTTTTTTTTTTTTTTTTTTTTTTGCCTGTAGAGGGCAGAAGTAAGAAGGAATCCGTTCTTGCAGATGGAGAAGTGTCCACAATGCTTGTGTCTTTGTGTGTGCCGTTTCTGGAGCTTCAGAGCTTGAGATCGCATCACAGCCTAACGACAGGCCTTGCGCTTGCATCTTATCGCCATCGTTTAGACTTTCAGAATTGTCGAACCATTGGCATGACGGACGTGGGAACACCACAAGATCGCAGTGAATGTTGGCTGCAGCGCGAATTACTGCAGAAGTAGTGCTGTCGATATCTACTCAGCAGAACAGTGTGGCAACAGTGGACAGGTGTCCTCCGCAAATGACTACACACCACGAGGAGGTTGTAGGATTACTCCATTTGCTGTGGCAAGTAGATGGGTGACAAGAGCTACGAACCGTCGGGAAATGATTGCTGTAAGAGGGGCTAAGATCTCGAGTTCTCTTAAGTTTTTTACCAATGACACTGTCTACATCTACGTCTGCATGACCACTCTGTAATTCACACTTAAGTGCCTGGCGGAGGATTCATCGAACCACTTTGACATTATTTCTCTACCGTTCCGCTTTTGAAGAGAACGCGGGAAGGATAACTCTTAAATCTTTCCGTGTGACCTCTGATTTCTCTCATTTTATTATAATAAATAATTTCTCCATATATAGTTGGGTGTTCACAACATTTTTCGCGTTTGGAAGAGAAGGATTGTGATTGAAATTACGCGAAGAGATCTAATGAACTAAGAGGCGAAGTACTGATGCTAAACTGTATTCTCATTGACCCTCTGTCCATAATCATGTTGTATAAATGGAGATAATGTCTTAACTACTGACGACGCCTTTGGCACAATTGTTTTATTAATCTCCATTGCAGGATGTAATTTTAGATATTTTACTTCTGATGAAGGTATATTTATACACTCCTGGAAATTGAAATAAGAACACCGTGAATTCATTGTCCCAGGAAGGGGAAACTTTATTGACACATTCCTGGGGTCAGATACATCACATGATCACACTGACAGAACCACAGGCACATAGACACAGGCAACAGAGCATGCACCATGTCGGCACTAGTACAGTGTATATCCACCTTTCGCAGCAATGCAGGCTGCTATTCTCCCATGGAGACGATCGTAGAGATGCTGGATGTAGTCCTGTGGAACGGCTTTCCATGCCATTTCCACCTGGCGCCTCAGTTGGACCAGCGTTCGTGCTGGACGTGCAGACCGCGTGAGACGACGCTTCATCCAGTCCCAAACATGCTCAATGGGGGACATATCCGGAGATCTTGCTGGCCAGGGTAGTTGACTTACACCTTCTAGAGCACGTTGGGTGGCACGGGATACATGCGGACGTGCATTGTCCTGTTGGAACAGCAAGTTCCCTTGCCGGTCTAGGAATGGTAGAACGATGCGTTCGATGACGGTTTGGATGTACCGTGCACTATTCAGTGTCCCCTCGACGATCACCAGAGGTGTACGGCCAGTGTAGGAGATCGCTCCCCACACCATGATGCCGGGCGTTGGCCCTGTGTGCCTCGGTCGTATGATGCAGTCCTGATTGTGGCGCTCACCTGCACGGCGCCAAACACGCATACGACCATCATTGGCACCAAGGCAGAAGCGACTCTCATCGCTGAAGACGACACGTCTCCATTCGTCCCTCCATTCACGCCTGTCGCGACACCACTGCAGGCGGGCTGCACGATGTTGGGGCGTGAGCGGAAGACGGCCTAACGGTGTGCTGGACCGTAGCCCAGCTTCATGGAGACGGTTGCGAATGGTCCTCGCCGATACCGCAGGAGCAACAGTGTCCCTAATTTGCTGGGAAGTGGTGGTGCGGTCCCCTGCGGCACTGCGTAGGATCCTACGGTCTTGGTGTGCATCCGTGCGTCGCTGCGGTCCGGTCCCTGGTCGACGGGCACGTGCAACTTCCGCCGCCCGCTGGCGACGACATCGATGTACTGTGGAGACCTCACGCCCCACGTGTTGAGCAATTCGGCGGTACGTCCACCCGGCCTCCCACAAGCCTACTATACGCCCTCGCTCAAAGTCCGTCAGCTGCACATACGGTTCTCGTCCACGCTGTCGCGGCATGCTACCAGTGTTAAAGACTGCGATGGAGCTCCGTATGCCACGGCAAACTGGCTGAACTGACAGTGGCGGTGCACAAATGCTGCGCAGCTAGCGCCATTCGACTGCCAACACCGCGGTTCCTGGTGTGTCCGCTGTGCCGTGCGTGTGATCATTCCTTGTACAGCCCTCTCGCAGTGTCCGGAGTAAGTATGGTGGGTCTGACACACCGGTGTCAATGTGTTCTTTTTCCATTTCCAGGAGTGTATATACCGAAACCTTGGTCAAAAATTTTAATAAATCTTTATCCTGAAACTGTTTTGGCTCATCATTTACCTTGAAGAATTTCAACAGTTGCTGTTTCAGCCATGTTTAAAATCTTGAAGTGTAATTCTCCTTCTAGCACTATGTCAAAGACCTTTGTCAAATATATTTGACAGAATATTTTATCACATCTTTGATCAAATCTTTGACAAAGAAATTTCATAGTGTAATACCGGCCTTAGCGCCGGTTGATGATGATGATGATGATGATGATGATGTTTTTATGGGGCACTCAACTTGAAACGTCACTTTAGAAAAATTATACAAGACTGTGCTTAAACTGACACACAATATTTTTAGCGCAACGCAACCTGACTTTTGAAAATCCCTACGAATGAATGGCCCTGACTAACATTAACCTATACCTTTCACAAATCACTTACCACACCAAAAATCTTCGTTACTCGAACTACTGCAATACAACGAGCGCCACTACTGCCAGCTAAATAAAAGATTCAAACTACGGAAGGCACTAACTACTGATAGGTATAGTTAGCAAATGAAAGATTTTAATACAGAACAAAACAATGTATTTACCTTAATAGTCATAATATATATATCAGTTCATGACACCAATTCTTACAAATTTCAAAACTCCGCCATCTCTCTCCCCACGTCCACCACTGCTGGCTGCTCACCTCCAACTGCGCAACGCTACGCGCTGTTAGCGTCCAGCCTCCGCTGCCCAACTCTACAATGGCAGACAACAATGCAAACCAGCCACAGACTGCACACGGCACAGCCAGTGATTTTCATACAGAGTGCTACGTGGCGGCGGCGTTACCAATATAAGAACCTAAACAGCCTACTTACAAACTGCGTGGTTATCAGCGCTCAGACAAAGTCCCAGCCTTTGCTCAGTCTAGTCTCTGAATGATGATAAAATGAGGAGGAGAACACAAACACCCAGTCACCTCGAGGCAGGTGAAAATCCCTGACCCATCGGGAATCGGACGCGAGACCCCGTACTCGGGAAGCGAGAACGCGACCGCGAGACCACGAACTGCGGACAGTGCCGGTTGAGGACGGCGCCATTTTGCAATACACTTTACAGTATACTTTAACCATGGAGATAGCAAACTGTTTTCAAACTTAGCCGTTTAAAAAATGCTTTCATCCTTGGCCTGAAAGTTAATGAAGACGCCCTTCTGCATGTCACACAAGTGGCTCCGTTTTCGCATTACGACAACAAATGCACATTTTTCCGCGTCCCCCTGACACGCTTTATACAGTACACCCTCTATTACTACTTCTGTCACTTGCTGTCTGTGAGTGGTTATCGTGCGCCGACGTCGAACGTAAGTGGTAGTAATTAATGTGACTGGCCGTGTGTTATCGCCGTACAGTGCTGAGAAAAGTAAGATTATAAATTTCGACACGTCTATTATTTCACTCAGTGCTTGCAAGCGGCGTCGACATTCATGTCGTGTTTAAGGTACACTGCTATTGTTTTGAGATGTGTAGTTGTTATCAATTAATGTTTAAATGCATTCACGTGCTATTCGCGACAATGACAGTTTCCTGCTGCAAAACTGGAAATTAGATACTCTGAAACCACAGACAGCGAAGTGCACGACCTCGACGCACGTAAGATTTCGCGGTTGCTACGTAACAGCGAGAGACGCGTCCTGCGACACTTGTTCTGTCTGACTTACATAGAAGAGCCAAAGAAACTCGTACACTTGCCCAATATCGTGTATGGCCCCTACCAGCACGCGGAAGTGCGGCAACATAACGTGGCGTGGACTAATGTCTGAAGTAGTGCTGGAGGGAATTGACAGCATGAATCCTGCAAGGCTGTCCATAAATCTGTAAGAATTAAAGGGGGTTGAGATCTCTTCTGAACAGCACGTTGCAAGGCATCCCGGATACGCTCAGTAATGTTCAGGTCTGGAGAGCTTGGTGGACAGCGGAAGTGTTTAAGCTCAGAAGAGAGTTCCTGGAGCCACTCTGTAGTGGGCTTTCGCACTGTCCAGCTGGAATTGCCCAAGTCCGTCGGCATGTATCGAGAGTCCCATATCACTCCAGCTGCACACGCCTCATACAATTAGAGAGGCTCCACCAGCTTGAACAGTCCCCTGCTGACATGCAGGGTCCATGGATTCGTGAGATTGTCTCCATACCCATACAAATGGGTAAAATTACTCTGAGCTCTATGGGCGGTGGTGGTGGTTAGTGTTTAACGTTCCGTCGACAACGAGGTCATTAGAGACGGAGCGCAAGCTCGGGTTAGGGAAGGATTGGTAAGGAAATCGGCCGTGCCCTCTCAAAGGAACCATCCCGGCATTTGCCTGAAACGATTTAGGGAAATCACGGAAAACCTAAATCAGGATGGCCGGAGACGGGATTGAACCGTCGTCCTCCCGAATGCGAGTCCAGTGAGTTCTATGGGACTTAACTTCTGAGGTCATCAGTCCCCTCGAACGTAGAACTACTTAAACCTAACTAACCTAAAGGACATCACACACATCCATGCCCGATGTAGGATTCGAACCTGCGACCGTAGCGGACGCGAGGTTCCAGACTGTAGCGCCTAGAACCGCTCGGCCACCCCAGCCGGCCATACCCGTGCGCTCGATACAATTTGTAACCAGACTCGTCTGAGCAGGCAATATGTTTCCAGTCACCAACAGTTCAATTTCGGTGTTGAGGGGGCATGGGAGAAGTGTTTTGTGTCGTGCAGTCATCAAGGGTACATGAGTGGGTTTTCGGTTCCGAAACCCCATATCGACGATATTTCGCTGAATGGTTGGAACGCTGACATTTGTTGATGGTGCAGCAATTTGCGGAATGGTTGCACTTCTGTCACGTTGAACGATTTTCTTCAGTCCTCGCTGGTCCCGTTCTAGCAGGATCTTTTTCCGGCCCCAGCGATGTCGGACATTTGATGTTTTACCGGATTGCTGGGATTCGCGGTACATTAGTGAAATGGTCGTTCGGGAAAATCCCCTTTCATCGCTACCTCGCAGATGCTGTATCCCATCACTCGTGCGCCGAATAAAACACGACTTTCAAACTCACTCACATCCGGATATCCAGCCATTGTAGCAGCAGTAGCCGATCTAACAACTGCATCAGACACTTGTCGTATGTAGGTGTTGCCGACCGCAGCGCCGTATTCTGCCTGCTTACGTATCTCTGTATTTGAATACTCCTATACCACTTTCTGTGGCGCTTCATTGTATTATCTGAGGCATGCTGGTATTAGAGCTTTTGTAATAACGCACATGATTGCGCGGTGTACCGCTTTCGGCAGTTCTATTGCAGCTTCTTCAATTCAGAGTGACACCTACATCCTATGTTCTCAAGTATTTCCTGGATGTATTCCAGTCTCAGTCTTCCCCTACAACGTTTTCGCCCTACTCCTCGCGCTAGTACCATGGAAATCATTCTCTGAAAGTCTTAACACACGTCCTGTTATCCAGTCCCTGTCACTTCCATCTGTTCCTTTTTCCGACCCATTCTGCGGAGAACCTCCTCATTCCTTACCTTTTCAGTCCACTTAATGTTCAACATTCTTCCGTAGCACCACACCTCAAACGCTTCTTTCGATTCCCTTCTGCTCCGTTTTTACCAGTGTCCATGATTCAATAGTATACAATGCTATGATCCAAACGAACATTCTCAGAAATTTTTGACTGAAATTTAAGTATTTGTTTGGTAATAGTAGACTTCCCTTGGCCAGGAATGCCCGCTTTCCCAGTGCCAGTCTGCTTTTGATGTCCGTCTTACTCAGTCCATGATGGATGATTTTGCTTCTAGCATAGCAGAATTCCTTACATTTGAAGCCATTTTGACTATTTTTCGACCGTGGCTGTCTCACAAAATGTGTGAAGGTTTTTAACTACCGCTACCAGACACAAAATTTGTTAATTAATGTATTATTTATTTATTGTGCGGCATGTTTCGAAGGTATACCTCATTATACATCAGGCTATATGGTATTACAAAAAACAAGTCCACAAAAGGACTATGCAGATATTAGTCTTTTCATGAATAGATCGATTATCAAATCGTAACGAGCTGTATTTTGACCGCCATCTTGTCCACTGCAGTACAGATTTGTTTTTGTGATCGTGTTTCCAAGTTACTGTTGCGTGTGTGAAAATTTGTGATCAGTGATCAAGAAAGCGAAGAGAGCCGCAGAAGTGGAAACACCTCAGCTCATCACAACGAGACTGCCACGCCATAAGAACACAGATAACCACAGCATTTATAGAAAGTCTGTTTAACATCTGCATAATCCTGTTCTGAAATTGTTTTTTGCAATGCCATATAGCCTGATATTGAGGTATACCCTCGAAACATGTCGCACTATAAACAAATACATCAGTTAACAAATTTTGTGACAGGTAGTGGTAGTTAAAAACCTTTACTTAGCAGAATTCCTTACCTTCCTCTAGGTCGTGATCATCGATTCTGATTCGTGATCACCGATTCTGATGTTTAGTTTCTCGGGATTCTCATTTCCGCTACTTCTCATTACTTTGGTCTTCTCCTTGTTTAGTCTCAACCCCATACTGCGCCGGCCGGAGTGGCCGAGCGGTTCTATGCGCTACAGTCTGGAGCCGCGCGACCGCTACGGTCGCAGGTTCAAATCATGCCTCGGGCATGGATGTGTGTGATGTCCTTAGGTTAGTTAGGTTTAAGTAGTTCTAAGTTCTAGGGGACTGATGACCTCAGCAGTTACGTCCCAGAGTGCTCAGAGCCATTTGAACCATTTTGAACCCTACACTGAACTCAGATTTTTCAGTCCATCCAACAAATCCTGCCGTTCTTCTTCACTTTTTCCAGGAAGAGCAACGTCATCAGCGAAACTAATCAGTGATATTCTTTCACCCTGGGTATTAATCCCACTCCTGAAAATTTCTTTTATTTCCATCATTGCTTCTTCGATGCCAGATTGAACAATAGTTTCGACAGTCTACGTCTCTGTCTTACACCCTTTTTAATCCGACCACTTCGTTATTGGTCTCCCGGTCTTACTGTTCGCTATTGGTTCTTCTACGTATTGTACAAAGAGCGTTCAAAAAGTTTAACACAGTCGTCTCTAATTTTATTATTTTTTACAGGAGGTTCAAATGGCTCTGAGCACTATGGGACTTAATTGCTGAGGTCATCAGTCCCCTAGAACTTAGAACTACTTAAACCTAACTAACCTAAGGATGTCACACACGTCCATGCCCGAAGCAGGATTCGGACCTGCGACCGTAGCAGCAGCGCGGTTCCGGACTGTAGCGCCTAGAACCGCTCGGCTACCTGGACCGCCTTTTACAGGAGGAGAATGAAATTTTTTTGTGAACTTACTTGGAACATTTAGCTATGAGTTGGTGTATAAAATTATTTTCTTTTATTTATAGGTAAGCCATAATGGACCGTGAAGTAGATGTCAGGTTGCGACAACGGTCGGTGATGGAGTTCCTCTTCAAGACTCTGCCACATCGATTCACAGGAAGTTGCTCCCTGTTTATGGGGCGGACACAGTGGATCGCAGTAGTATCCAGCGGTCGTTGCAGAGGTTTAAAGAAGGTGATTTCTCTCCACTGGACACTACACGATGCGGTAGACCATCGACGGCAGTGAGTGATGTGAATAAGGAGACCATCGTTCAAATCACCCAAAATGACAGACGCGTGGCAACACTACAGCTTGCTGAAATGACTCGTTTGTCATTGGGAATGTGGTATCACTGGTACAGTCACTAGGGCACAGAAAAATCTGTGGGCGTTGGGTACCTAGAAATGGAAACGTAGAGTAAGGATGTGTGCGAGGGTCTCATGAAGACATTTACTGAAGAGTGGAAACAGTGTTTTGACGGCCACATTACTCAGGATGAAATATGGCTGTTTTTGTCCGAACCTGAGAGCAAACCCCAGTCTGTGGAGTAGAGTAATTCGGGTTTCCCTAGGAAGAAGAAACCAAGACTTTCACGAACAGCAAGCCGAAACGTGATGGCCCCCTTCTTCTGGGATCAGTGTGGAGTCATTTTCATTGACTTTTTGTAACCTGGCTCCACAATTAACCGGGACCATTACTGTTCGTCACTGGACAAGCTGCGACGTGCCACAAGACCCACAGACCACAGCTTCAGGGTAAGCTCATCAGACTACACCATGACAATGCCAAACCCCAAACAGCCCTTATGAGGAAGGGGAATATCAGGAAAAGTGGTTGGAAAATTGTTCCTTATCCTCCCTACACTCCGGACATTGGTCATCTGAGGGCCCGCCTGCGCGGTAAAATATTTGATAGTAAGAAAGACCTTATTTCCTGTGTCAAGCGATGATGTAAAAGTCAATCCCCAGAATTTTGTCAATTCCATTTACATCATGGAATGGACGTTGCTGGATGTTGTGGCCTAGCGGTTCTAGGCGCTTCAGTCTGGAACCGCGAGACCGGTACGGTTGCAGGTTCGAATCCTGCCTCGGGCGTGCAGGTGTGTGATGTCCTTAGGTTAATTCTAGGGGACTGATGACCTCAGATGTTAAGTCCCATAGTGCTCAGAGCCATCTGCACCATTTGAAAGGACGTGAGGAAAGATACGTCACAGCCGATGGAGGCTACATTGAGTAGACTCAATGTATATCTAAATGTTCCAAGTATGGTCACAAAAATTTTCAATCTCCTCCTGCAAAAAATAAAAAAATTAGAGACGATTGTGCAAAACTTTTTGAACGCCCTCTGTATATTATCCGTCCTTCCCTACAGCTTACTACGATTTTCTCAGAATATCGAACACCTGGTTGGCTCTGAGCACTGTGGGACTTAACAGCTATGGTCATCAGTCCCCTAGAACTTAGAACTACTTAACCCTAACTAACCTAAGGACATCACACAACACCCAGCCATCACGAGGTAGAGAAAATCCCTGACCCCGCCGGGAATCGAACCCGGGAACCCGAGCGTGGGAAGCGAGAACGCTACCGCACGACCACGGGATGCGGGCGAACACCTGGTACGATGCTACGTCGTTTAAAACTTTCTCTAGGTCAGTCCTATGAGTGTGTCTTGAATTTTCTTCGTCTTGATGCCATTATCAAGCTTAACGTCAAAACCGCCTCTCTGTCACCTTTAGCTTTCCTAAAATCAAACTGATCGTCATCTATTTTCTATTCTTTTCTTCGGTGTATTATTCTTGTCAGCAACTTGGATGCGTGAACTGTTAAGCTGACTGTGCGGAAGTTCTCGCATTTATCCGCTGTTACTATCTTCGCAACTGTGTGGATACTATTTTTCCGAAAGTCTGATAGAACGTCGGCAGTGTCATAGATTCTACAGAACAAATTGAATACTTCCTTGTTTGACACTTACTCCAATTATTTTAGAAATTCCTATGGAAAGTTACCTATCCTTTCTGCTTCATCTGATCTAAAGTCTTTCAGACCTCTTTGAAATTCTGACTAATACGGGATCTACTACGCCTTCCACACCCATTTCAGCTTCTTTTTCAACCACGTCATTAGACAGTTCATCTCCCTCATAAAGACCGACAATCCTACCCGCTCTCTCGTCTACGTTTAACAAAGGAGTTCCCATAGCAATCTTAATGTTGCCACCCTTGCTCTTAATTTCACCGAAGGTTATTTTCACTCTTTTATATACTGTCTCCATCCTGCGAACGATTATTTCTTTTTCGATTTCCTCACATTTTTACTGCAGCCACGTCCCCTTACTTTCCCTACACTTCCCATTTATTTTAGTTCTAAGTGATTTTTGTTTCTCTCTTCCTGTCTGTCCCTCAACGTTTCTGTACTTCCTTTTCTCGTCTATCAGTTAAGGTATTTCTACTGTTACGCGAGGTTTCATCGCAGTTACCTTCCTTGTTCCTAAATTTTTCTGTCTAGTATCTGCGATTGACCGTCTTACAGATGTCTACCGATCCCCAACTGAACTGCGTACTCTGGTATTTCTTACAGCAATATCCATACCCTTAGCGAACTTCAAACGCGTCTCATCATTCCACAGTACTTCAGCATCCCACATACCTACAGACAGTTTATTCCGGAAGATTCTCTTAAAATTCAGTCTACTGTTCATTATTACTAAATTTTGATATGAGTCGATATTAGCTTCAGGGTATGCCTTACAATATAATACATGGTTTCGGAATTTTGTATCTGACCATGATGCAATCCTACTGGTATCTTCCCGTGTCGCTATATATTTTATGCCTTCACCTCTTGTGATTCTTGAACAGAGTATTCGGTATCACCACCTGAAATTTATTGCAAGACTCATTTACTCTTTCTTCTCTCTCATTCCTACTGCCAGGTAGGAAAGTACCAGAGCTCCAAGCGCTAATAGAAAGCAATGATGCTCAAATCGTTATAGGCACTGAAAGTTGACTAAAGCCGGAGATAAGCTCAGCCGAAATTTTTGCGAAGAACCTAACGGTGTTCCGAAAGGATAGGCTAAACACGGTTGGCGGTGGCGTGTTTTTGCTATCAGAAGTAGTTTATCTTGTCGCGAAATTGAAGTAGGTACTTCCTGTAAGTTAGTATGGGCAGAGGTCATTGTTGACAACCGGAATAAAATAATACTTGGACCTTTTATCGACCTCCCAATTCAGAAGTCCGTATTCTCCCATACCGCTTCGTTCTATTCCTTCCCTTACAACGGCGTTACAATCCCCTATGATTGTTACATTTCCATCACCTTTTACATTTAGGAGCAGATGTGGATTTATACGTACTAAATCAACCGTTCAGTAATCCTTATATACCTTCTCTACATCCTATTCTTCGGCTTCAGACTTCAGCGTGTATACCTGAACTATTGTGTAGGATTTAGGTTGCTGTCGAATGTGATGAGAACAACCCTATCACTGAACTGAGCCCAATAGTTCACTCTCCGTTCTACTTTCCTGTCTATAATAAATCCTAGTCTCACTATACCATTTTCTGCTGCTGTTGGTATTACTTTATATTTATCTCGCGAGAAATCCTTATCTTGTTTCTATTTCACTTCACTGACCGCACTGTACCTAGACTGAAAAATTGCATTACCGTTTTTGAGATTTTCTAGCTTTCTTACCACCTCCAGACTTCTGACACTCAGCAGCCCGATTCGTAGAACGTTATTCTGTGGTTGGTTATTCAGTTTTTTTTCCCCTCACTGTCACCTCCCCCTTCGAAGTCCTCTCTCGAAGATCCAGGTGGCAGACTAGTCCGGAATCTTTTGCCAATGGAGAGATCATCATGACACAATTACAGGCCACATGTAGTGTCGATACATATCATGTTTGCTTAATGCAGTTGTTTCCATTGCTTTCTGCATCCTCATGCTGTTGATCAAATTGCTTATTCTTCCGCCTCTAGGGGCAGTTTCCCATTCCAAGGGCAAGCTCGGTGCGCTCATCCGCTCTCTTTGACAAGCGCATTGACAGTGCTAACTAGGGTGAGTTCTTATACCAGAAGCCTTTGGTCGCGATGGCTGATGTTTTTATTAAAATGTAAACAGTTTCAGGGTGCACACTCTAACGGTTCTCTTTTAATATTGTATATTGGTTTGATGCTTTTTGACACTTCCTTAAGGTAAGAGGTTAGTATTAATTATTTTTTTTACTTAGGTGAAGCCGTTAGAAACAGAGTATCTTGCAGGAGGCCAAAGTAAATGTTTGTTTCATTTTAAATGAGCGCCAGGCTCCCTACAAAATCTAAATACAGTATAAGCCTAAATACAGTATAAGCCAAAGTTCACAGATTTACTGCAAATGGTGTCTATGAAAGTATTTGAACTCTCGCTAAATTAACTCATGGCACTATTCAGATTTAAATTAAATAATGTTTTAAAATGATTTTATCACTTCTGCTCTTGTGGAGAACTGTAAGAAAAGTTAATATTAAGTCCGCCGCGCAGTGGCGGCCAATTGTTGCGTCAGCGATCACTGCTTTCGTCTTCTTGATAGCTGAAAAATACTAATTATTCTCTCTTTTCATTAAAGCACTGCGATTAGTGGCTGGAATGGTCTTGAAATAATACATGGAACCCAATTTACACATATATTTCCATAGATAACCTAATACACACCTTTTTTTTAACGTCTAGTCGAAAGAACAAAAAGAACATCTGCTAGCGTTCAACGCTACACACAATACCTATGTCACAGTAGTAACACGAGAATCAGAAACAGCAGAAGAGCGAGTAATAACTTATCTGTTCCATCTTCTATAGTTATACAAAGATATAAATGTTTTATTTCACCCCATTCTTTACTGCGATATTGTTTATCATCGTTATTGTTTTTTCATACCGTAGCATCGACGTTTTCAGTATGGTCTGTTTGGTCTTATTCAATATTTTTATACACGCTTCACACGCATTATTCTTAAACATCGCAAAATGGACACTACAATCTCCGGGAACAATCACGTTTGGATCGTGAGTCAAAGACGCTACCGTTAGACCACTTGTTCTACCATACAGGTTGCGTCACGACCTACTTTTCCATCCTATTCGCAATGATGCTCTTAACAGCGATTAAACTACATATTTAAGAGAAGCACGATACAACAGTCGCTCTTCTATTTAGAACGAGCCACAGTCTTCATAAAACAGGATGCCATAGGTCAGGTCAGGAGAATTAGAAGACCTATACTTATTACACAGGGTGAAAAGTATTTAAACCGACAAACTCTGGGAGGTTGTAGGGGACATCAAAACAAATATTTTTCCCTAATGTCATTTTTTCCTACGAGGATTATTTACACCGGTGGAGGCTGTATTAAGTTCTTCATTTGTTAGAGGCCGTATTACGATCTTCAGTTGTAGGCAACTGCTGTCCAACAGTGTAGTAGTTCATTGTATCTGTTTACTAACGGGGTAAGTACACTAATGGAGTGAGTACACTGATATGGTCGATGCGTACTGCGTAGCGCACCACAACGGACGAGTTGCACAGCGGGTTTATCAACAACAATATCCTAATCGCCTTATCTCGCATCATGCGACCTTTGCTGCTGTGTACCAACGTCTGCGTGAGACCGGGTCATTTAGCAGATTATCTGGACAGGGACGCCGTCGCACGGTAAGAACGCTGCAATTTGAGGAAGCTGTCCTGCAGCATGTGGAACGGGATCCTTCAATCAGCAGTCGTGCAGTTGCGCGTCACATGGGGACAAATCAGACGAATGTAAGAACAGTCCTTTGAGAGCAATTGTTACGTCCATTTCACTTACAGCGTGTCCACAACCTGGAACCAGTTGATTACCCACCCAGAGCACAGTTTTCGCAGTGGTACCAGGAACAGTGTGAAATGCATCCTACATTTCCATACTGTGTGTTGCTTACCGATGAAGCAACGATCGGGCGTGATGGAGTCTTCAACATGCGCAATTCACATGTTTGGGGTGAGGATAACCCACATGCCACAGTTACTAACGCTCATCAAGTGCGGTTCTTCGTTAATGTGTGGGTCGGTGTTGTTGGGGACTGTTTAACTGGGCCATATCTGCTACCTAGGCCATTAAATGGCAGGCACTATTACAATTTTCTCGCCAGAGCATTGCCGGAATTGCTGGAAGACGTCCCGCTCCCTGCAAGACGACACATGTGGTTCCAACATGACGGGGCGCCGGCACATTTCAGTCGTCGTCTGCGTCGATTTCTGGACCGACGGTTCCCAGAAACGTGGATTGGCAGAGGTGGTCCTGTACCATGGCCTGCTTGATCCCCAGATATCTCCCCTCTGGACTTTTTTGTGTGGGGAGAGATGCACAACCTTGTTTATGCAACTCCTGTTGCATCAGAAGAGGATCTGGTTGCCCGGATAGTAGCAGCAGCAGGAACAATTCAGGATACTCCTGGGGTTTTTGCCCGTGTCAGACAGAACATGATCCGACGGTGTAACCTTTGTTGTGTCAATGGAGGCATTTTTGAAAATGTACTGTAATTGAAATTGGGCTCTGTTCATGTGTTGTCTCTTGGTCATAAAAAAATGGAAAAGTGTTTGTTGGTTTAATTAATTTGCCGCCAGTGAAATCTTCCTCTACCGGTTTAAATACTCCTCATAGGGAAAAATGACATTAGGGAAAAATATTTGTTTTAATGTGCCCTACAACCTCCCAGAGTTTGTCGGTTTAAATACTTTTCACCCTGTATAATACAGGTACGTCCAAATTTTCAGGAAATATTGCTCACACACAAAGAAAGAAAATATGTTATGTGGACATGTGTCCGGAAACGCTTACTTTCCATGTTAGAGCTCATTTTATTACTTCTCTTCAAATCACATTAATCATGGAATGGAAACACAGAGCAACAGAACGTACCAGCGTTACTTCAAACGCTTTGTTACAGGAAATGTTCAAAATGTCCTCCGTTAGCGAGGATACACGCATCCACCCTCCGTCGCATGGAATCCCTGATGCGCTGATGCAGCCCTGGAGAATGGCGTATTGTATCACAGCCGTCCACAATACGAGCACGAAGGAGTCTCTACATTTGGTACGGGTGTTGCGTAGACAAGAGCTTTCAAATGCCCCCATAAATGAAAGTCAAGAGGGTTGAGGTCAGGAGAGCGTGGAGGCCACCGAATTGGTCCGTCTCTACCAATCCAAAGATCACCGAATCTGTTGTTGAGAAACGTGCGAACACTTCTACTGAAATGTGCAGGAGCTCCATCGTGCATGAACCACATGTTGTGTCGTACTTGTAAAGGGACATGTTATAGCAGCACAGGTAGAGTGTCCGGTATGAAATCATGATAACGTGCTCCATTGAGCGTAGGTGGACGAAACTAAAATGAGATCTGACATGGAAATTAAGCGTTTCCGGACACATGTCCACATAACATCTTTTCTTTATTTGTGTGTGAGGAATGTTTCCTGAAAGTTTGGCCGTACCTTTTTGTAACAGCCTGTAGACTGTGCGAACTGTCCGATTTGAGGAAGCTGTGTTACAGTGAATATTGGCGCCAACTCCAGCACCAGCACTCGATCCATAGCCAAGGAACTAAATACGTCCAATGTGTCCTTCACGAGACAGGTATGCATCCATTCAGGTATCAGAAGATACGACACGTCAGCTGATAACTTTCCTCAGTACATGAAATTCTGCCTGTGGTATCTACAACAAACTGTATACATTTCTGACTCCCAAATGAGAGTTTTATTTACTGGTGGGGCTGCTTTCTCAATGGAAGTAATATTGAGCACCTGCAACAGTCATGTTTAGAAGCTGGCAGGGGTGGCAAAGATTTCGGCTAGTGAGCCACGCCATAGCAGCTCAACCTCGCTGCGCACCTCCCCCACCACCAAGGCATGCTGTCTGAGTTTGAGGAGGGGAAAGAGGGGGAAACTGTAAACTCCCGCATTTGAATGGCAATCTAGTCGAACTGCATACGATTCTGTTTTATATTTCACATTTTTCAACAAAATAGTCACTAATAAAATAAATTTTCGGTGTCACTTACATGTTTTTGGCTCTGTGAAGACATAATACACTCCTGGAAATGGAAAAAAGAACACATTGACACCGGTGTGTCAGACCCACCATACTTGCTCCGGACACTGCGAGAGGGCTGTACAGGCAATGATCACACGCACGGCACAGCGGACACACCAGGAACCGCGGTGTTGGCCGTCGAATGGCGCTAGCTGCGCAGCATTTGTGCACCGCCGCCGTCAGTGTCAGCCAGTTTGCCGTGGCATACGGAGCTCCATCGCAGTCTTTAACACTGGTATCATGCCGCGACAGCGTGGACGAGAACCGTATGTGCAGCTGACGGACTTTAAGCGAGGGCGTATAGTGGGCATGCGGGAAGCCGGGTGGACGTACCGCCGAATTGCTCAACACGTGGGGCGTGAGGTCTCCACAGTACATCGATGTTGTCGCCAGTGGTCGGCGGAAGGTGCACGTGCCCGTCGACCTGGGACCGGACCGCAGCGACGCACGGATGCACGCCAAGACCGTAGGATCCTACGCAGTGCCGTAGGGGACCGCACCGCCACTTCCCAGCAAATTAGGGACACTGTTGCTCCTGGGGTATCGGCGAGGACCATTCGCAACCGTCTCTATGAAGCTGGGCTACGGTCCCGCACACCGTTAGGCCGTCTTCCGCTCACGCCCCAACATCGTGCAGCCCGCCTCCAGTGGTGTCGCGACAGGCGTGAATGGAGGGACGAATGGAGACGTGTCGTCTTCAGCGATGAGAGTCGCTTCTGCCTTGGTGCCAATGATGGTCGTATGCGTGTTTGGCGCCGTGCAGGTGAGCGCCACAATCAGGACTGCATACGACCGAGGCACACAGGGCCAACACCCGGCATCATGGTGTGGGGAGCGATCTCCTACACTGGCCGTACACCTCTGGTGATCGTCGAGGGGACACTGAATAGTGCACGGTACTTCCAAACCGTCATCGAACCCATCGTTCTACCATTCCTAGACCGGCAAGGGAACTTGCTGTTCCAACAGGACAATGCACGTCCGCATGTATCCCGTGCCACCCAACGTGCTCTAGAAGGTGTAAGTCAACTACCCTGACCAGCAAGATCTTCGGATCTGTCCCCCATTGAGCATGTTTGGGACTGGATGAAGCATCGTCTCACGCGGTCTGCACGTCCAGCACGAACGCTGGTCCAACTGAGGCGCCAGGTGGAAATGGCATGGCAAGCCGTTCCACAGGACTACATCCAGCATCTCTACGATCGTCTCCATGGGAGAATAGCAGCCTGCATTGCTGCGAAAGGTGGATGTACACTGTACTAGCGCCGACATTGTGCATGCTCTGTTGCCTGTGTTTATGTGCCTGTGGTCCTGTCAGTGTGATCAGGTGATGTATCTGACCCCAGGAATGTGTCAATAAAGTTTCCCCTTCCTGTGACAATGAATTCACGGTGTTCTTATTTCAATTTCCAGGAGTGTATAATGCTTATCCCGTACAAAATATCGGTACACGGCCATACGCAGACAAGTTCCCAGATTTCCGCACTCAGGTTGCCACATAATTGTGGCTTTCTTAGTCAAATAATCGAAACAAGGTCTGTCTCATACAAATGTTGATCAAAATATTGTAGCTCTTTTGCAACCTCATTATGGAGATGTGTAAACTCACCTGGGAAAAACTATGTAGATGTCCAGGATAATTTATCGTAAATGGATTAGTATTTAAAATGGGAACTGCACTGCAGATCAGTCAGTTATGTCTGCACAATCACAGGGATGCTTCCAGCCGAAACAGCAAATGGTCGCGAATGGTCGTAAGGTTAGCAGGATCCTCAAAATGTTGAGGAAGCTACCCTTGTATTTCTTCCAAGGCCTCAACGAATTCCTAAAACGTCGTGGCTCTTCGTTTTTTTTTTATTACACCAGTAAGATTAGGTAACTGGTCAATGCTACTCAGAATTTATCCCTACAACAATTTGATTTTCTCCTTAAATGCATCCTAATCAAATCAGAAATAAGTTGTTTCACATCCTGTAACGTCTTACTGTGCACATTGAGGAGTCAAGCCCACCTGAAGCGCGAGGTCTGCAATTCATTCCCGATGTTCTAATTTTCCTTACTGCTCCTTTTTTTCCGTCATAACTCCAGCAATAGCGGGTTCCACATATGCTCTTTCACTTTACCAATGTACTGTGCAGTAACATACAGCGTCTCCACACTCTTCGTTCAGTTCCATCAAAAACTGTCGCCAGTGACACTGCTTGAACCTCAGTAATTTCTCTTCACGCACCACCAATTTCCTGAACATGTAAACACTGCAATCGCTCAGATGAATGATGATCTGTCTTCAGTAGTGACATGGGCGAAAAACCTGGGGCTTAAACCAAATGCAAAAAAGACGCAAGTAATCTTAATAGCCCATCAGAAATTAATAAGTTCAGATTTCCGCGAACGGCTACCTCCTATTCTGCTCGACGGTATTCCAATACCATATCAGAAAACAGTGAAGAACTTGGGTGTAACTTTGGATGAGCATCTCAGCTGGGCGGAGAATACAGTCGCAGTGTGCCGAAAGACGTCTGCTTGTCTCTATGCTCTCAAAAAGTTTCGGAACGTATTTCCACAGGACTTGAAACGCCAGCACTTGCAAGCACTCGTTCTACCGAACCTCCACTATTGTAATTCAACAAGGCATGAGTAGTGGAAACAAAAAGACGGCTAGAGCTAACCATGAACGCCTGTGTGCGTTACACCTGCAGCATTCGCCGATATGATCATATTTGTGCTTCATACTCCCAGCTATGGTGGCTGCAGCCAGACAAATTGCGTGACTACCACACTCTATGCCTACTTCACCGACTCCTCGTCGCACAAGCACCCCAGTACCTTGCTTCAGAGATTAAAAACCTCTCATGCCATCATAATCGAAACACTCACAAAACTAAAAACTTTTGCAAACTCCTTCTCAGTTGCCACTGTCCGCCTCTGGAACAAACTGCCCCTTACCTTGAGGAAAATTCAATCTCCTGTTGCTTTTAAGAAGAAGTTGAAGCATTTCCTATTATCATCCTCATGAAGTTCTCCACAAAATTAATGTGCAAGGCCAATCCTCTCATCTGTCAAATAGCGTCTGCTATCTTGCTCCTGAGATGCCTTCCTCTTCATCTACCTCTATTAGCCACGCAATCTTCTTTTCCTTTATATTTCCTTCATTATGTTTCATCATGTCTCTCCATTCTTCTCCTCCCTTCACCATCAGTCTCCCTCATACTCCCTGCTGCTAGCACTCCTATCTAAAATCTGTCTCTTCAATAATGTCTAATTATTACAGTACTTATGATCTACGAATTTAAACTCTATACGTATGTATTTTTCTACGTATACCTTGTAAGGTGTCAGGCAAATCCAACACCTTACATGAAAACCCTGACATGATAAGCAAATCCAGTAGTATGTCACATAGCTCCGAATACATCGTGACATTAAATTAACCAAAGTAATTCGAGTAACGAGTGAGCAAATGGAAAACCACAGACTAACACAAGAATGCCTAAATGCATGTCGTACCTTCCCACCGTGAGGCAGACGCAGTTCCGAGGGGAGAAACGAGGACAGAAGCCGAGAGCAGAACCGTGTTAAGCTAGAAGGCCCTACGATAAGGGACGGACTGGACACCCACGTCGCCAGCTAACCACTAGGGCTCACCACCTGCACGTTTTAGCGTGAGACTGTTTCGCGTCTCAGGTACGTCAAGGACCACCCCAAGCCCATGTTAAAAGCTAGAGCCCTCCAGAAAAGCAGTATAGATCTTACGATAACACAAAAGGGCCACTACCACCCGCAAGTTTTAGCGTGAGACTTTTCCGCGTGTCTGTTACATTAGGACAATCCTCCAGCCCATGTTAAGAGATAGAGCCCTCCAGAAGAACAGTATAAATCTCACGATAACGCTAAAAGGACCACACCAGCTGCAGGTTTTAGCGTGAGACTTTTTAGCGTCTCTGTTACGTTGCAAACTTTAAAAAACATTGCCCCACCACGAAAAGTATAACGTTTCTCATTGGATAGACAGAATATTTGTAGGCGGAGCTTAAGGTTAACATTGAGACAGTGACTGGTCAGATGAAAACATAGCCAGATAGTTTTTTTAAACCAACTTCGGTAAATTGTAGTAAGGAGAAGTTAGAGAAGAGTTAGTTCCGAGACGGCGAGCTGGATGGCTGGTGCGCCGGCCGCTGTCGCCCTGACGCTGCCTAAACACCGACAAGGTAATGAACGCACGCGATGCCGCGTTTTTGAGCGCATAAGGCTTCACTCAGAACTGCAGAAGACTCATCTGTTACACCCCTTTTTTGCGTAATACTAGTGTCGATCGTTAATTAAAACTCATGGTGTTCACATTTGCCACTTGAAGTAAAAAATCTGAAACGCGATAATTTTTCTGTTATATAGTTATTGAGAAGCCACATCAGCCACTGTAATTTACGACAAGTTAGATAAGTTATTAAAGATAATTGAGGATCACTGTAGACCATTTTGATAGTTTTCTCTTTTGTGAAACTTAAATTAAACCTAGATTATAGATGTGATATGGCATAGGTCATCCTTCGATCGATTGTAGAACTTGGAAACCCATTCAGGGAATATTCGTTCACATTTTTGTTGAACGCAGTTGGTTTTTACCATCCTGTATCAAAACATTTCCTTTTATCAATAGTGCAATTTATAAATGATGTTTTGTGAGTAGAATAAAATTTCCAATGGTAAACTTAACTGATTTTTCGGCGTTATTTTACCAGCTAACTAAAAATAGGAAAGCCTTGAACCCTTTCCACTATATTTAGTTAGTATTAAGATTCTTTTACAGGGAGTGCAGTGGAGCTGACGCTGAGATCATTTAGTATTTGGTTATATCATCGCTAGTCTCACTGAACTCTTCTGAATTCTACATGTCATGTATGGTCTGGCGTCTCCTTACCAGCAACAGGTCCCAGGTTCAAACTAGTAATTCCCTAAAAAACACGCTCAGAGCGTCGTTGCGCGAAAGTGGTAGGGAGACACGATATAGAACAAACAGACACCACCATGAATGTTTAGAACCTTTGTAATCGTTTATTTCGCTTTTTGTACTGGATGTTGTTTAAGATGTCTACTACAACATATGAATGTAAAATAAGTAGAACGTCTGGTTAGATGTAAGAGAGGGCCTGATGGCCCCAATTTTGCCAGTTTAAATAAATCAATAAATAAATAAAAAATAAATAAATAAATTTCTTCCCATACAGCATGCTACATACTGCATATTTAGCGCAAAGTGCTTCTTGGTGTACACAACAATTAATCCCGTCTGTAGACCTTCTGCGTGCCAATGTAACGTCGAATCATAGCAAATCTTCAGTAGCTGTCGTTATGTTTCTGCATAATAGACTAAGAATTCTCGGCTCTCTCTTGCATCACTCCCATTCTTTTGACAGTAGATTGCTAGACTACCACATTTTTTGTAAACAGCCATTGGACCCGTGAACAAAATGAAATGTGGGTGAGAGATACTTGGGCTCAAGAGTCCCCTTTTGGAGAGTTTTGTCGCCTGGTGCAAGTCTCTTTAATGGAAGGCACTTTGGCGACTTCTGGGTCGAGGATGATGAAAACAACACAACACTGAGATCCTGAGCAGAGAAAATACCTGACATGACCTGGAATTGAACCTGGCCCCCTAGCATGACATTCAGCCACACTGACCACTCACACTGACCTATGAACGTCCTTCATTCCACGAAAAAATGATGGAGGGTAAACAGCAGTGACACCAAGATTCTGCCGAAATGAAGAGAGTTGCACCGACCAGAAAGTGTCACATGCCAATACTAAATGAAATGTTGCACTGAGTCGAGTACCTCCGAGAAGGACCGACCAAAACCGAGACAGTTCGAGCATCGGTCTGCCCGCAGCCCGCACGTCTGGCTGGCTGTGGCTTAAGTAATGGCATAATTCCACATTACTACAGGAAATGTTGGAGAATGACCCATCAGTATTCGGGTAATGATTGTGGATCCAGTATGATGGGACCCTTCCACGCTTTGCCATTGATGTCTGATAACATTTAGACGAAATGTTTGCCAATTTCTGGGCAGGGATCAGTAGGTGAACACCATGGCGACCACGTTGTCCCGACCTCACACTTAAGGATTTCTTTTCGTGGAAGGAGATAAAGCTTTTAGTGTGCAAGTCGGCAATACTCAGTCGAGAATAGCTCGCTGCCCGTTTGGCTGAAGCTACAACCATCATTCCTGAACTCCATGGTTGTTCTGCGGGTGTTAGGCAGTCATTAGCATGAAGAAGCCAGTTGTGCAGTAATGTAAATGGACAAAAACTCTAAACCAAAATTCATCACACGGTAGTTTTAACACTCTCTCGGAATTCCACTACTGTCAAAGCCTTCAAGGACTCGAGGCGAGGAAGCAGTGTATCTACATCTACATGATTACTCTGCAATATACTAGTACACACTGAGTGTCTGGCACAGGATTCGTCGAACAACATTTGAGCTACATCTTCACTGTTCCAATGTCGAACAGCGTGTGGGAAAATAGAACAGTTAAATATTTACGTGCGAGCTCTGATTTTTTTCATTCTATTATGAACGTCATTTCTGCTTTTATAGGAGGGCGTCATCATATCTTCGCTCACGGATGAGAAGGTTGGTGATTGAAATTTGATGAAAAGATCCTACCGCACCGAGAAATTCTTTGCTTTAATGACTGCCATCCTAATTCGTGTATCGTATCTGTGGTACTCTCTCCTATTTCTCGGTAATACAAAACGAACTGTCTTTCTTTGAACTTTTTCGATGTCCTCTGTCGCTCCTATCTGATGCAGATCCCACACAGCACAGCAGTACTCCAGAGTAGGACAGACAAGCGAAGTGTACATAGTCTAAGTGTTTTGCTAACAAATTGAAGTCTTAGGTTAGTTTTCCTGCCAACATTATATATGTGATAGTTCCAGTTTATGTGAGTCGTAATTGTAATACAGAAGTATTTAGTGGCGTTTACAGCCTATCTATGTGATTTATAGTGTAACATAAATTAAGCGGATTCTTTTTAGTGCTCATGTTGGTGTCTTCACACTTGTCATGACTTAGAGTCAATTGACACTATTCCACCACTCAGTTATCTTGTCTACATCATTTTGCAATTCGTTTTAATCATCTGATGACATTCCATAGCCACAGATGACAGGATCATCTGCAAACATTGTAATAGAACTCCTCAGATTCTCTCCTAAATCGTTTACATAGATCAGGAACAACAGAGGTCCTATAACACTTCCTTGGGGAGCGCGACATGTTACGTCTGTTTTACTTGATGACTTTGTCGATTATTACGAAGTGTGACCTTTCTGACAGGAAATCACCAATCCAGTCACACAACATAATTAGAAGTCGCCTGTGAGCAATGGTGTCAAAAGCCTTCTGGAAATCTAAAAATTTGGAATCAATTCGACACGCCACCTCTGACTTTCCTTGTTACATAAACGCTGTTTCTTTTTATCTCCTCCGAAAACTCTTAAATTTAGTATACCAATGTTTTTACGCCCTTTATATCCACACGCAGTCATTACAGACACCTACACGGTTTATTACTATCTGTTTCTGTCTTCCCCCTCTCAAAAACTATGTTGCCATTAACCCTACTTCAAATGCGGTACAGATGTGTGTTATTTTGGTCATAATATTATAGTAACAATTAAATATATGCTACATTTTAATAAAATAACAGTATGAAATCGATTTAATGCTCAAGTGGCGGCCATAACGGGTCGTATTCCAGGCTTGGAGCTCATGAGCGTTTACTTTTTCACGTCTTCACTTGCACTGTTTTATATTCAGAGCGAATACAGCACAGCAATAGTGCTGCTCTTCGCCTAGTTACTGCTTTACGAAATTGTTTGATTTCATTGTAGAATTCCCTGACGATGCCGGCGCGACGAAACAGTTGCGTAATGGCCGCCGCTAAGGTCAGCAGGCCGAGTATAAAAGCCAGAAACAATGGAAGGCTGGGGGCGGATCGTCGCAACACGGCGTGTGAATACGGCGCAGCGGACTGCCCCGCCACCTCCACAGCCCAACACGAAACTTGGCGCCGGGCCGAGTTTAAAATTTCATCGATATCAACCCCACTATGAGGCTCTCTCGTTCCCGCAGATACGCGGAGAAATTTTTTTTTTACCGGCCAGAAGGTAACCTGTATTCATATCGCCCTGTGGACTCGGAGTTGTCGTATAGTGTGACAAACATCAATTTAAAACCCAGTATGCGCCTTCTGTAATTGGAGGTTGTTTGTATTGCAATCGCAGATCTTGAACGGTGACACTTACGTGTTTTACCCTACCCACCAGAGGAAAGTGGTACTTAGGATGGAAACAATGAAAAGCTTCTGCCGTCTTTCCGGAATGCACAGAATATACCAAACATTGATGCACAGAAAATACGGCCTCTTAATGTTGGCTGGAGGGAAAACCAGGATGGACCCAGGAAGGACTAGACCAATAGAGATTTTGCATAGTTCATTCACTGGTACAACGCACAAATTTATTTAGCACAGAATGGAAGCGAAACAAGCGCTGTTATCATAGTAAAAAGTACAGAAGCGAGCGTGTGTGCCGGGGTTTATCCCCAACTCACTGCTACTGGTGCCACGTCATCGTAACACGACTGTGCTTAACATACGAAGGACTGCACCATATTTAAGAGTGAAATTAAAAATTAAAATATCTTTTCCAAACTTGAGTATATTATTTTAACGTTGACATTCTTAGGTCTCAGAATGATGAAATGAATATGTTTCGCTAATCATATTCTTTTAAGAAAAACTGAGTGGCACAAAGTAATGAAGCTAGAAAGCTGAAAACTGATCAGAACGTGCAAATGCATGGCATAATTAAAAGTTACAAGCCTTAACTTGATTAGAGCATTATTTTGCTCAAAATCGGCGTTCTTACGAGAAATTGTAGGCCCTAAATATTAGATTCAAAATGATGAAAATTCGTTTGTAGCCTCAGTTTTACATAAAAACCTTGTATAGACGACACCAATTAGCTATCTCTAGCAGTTCTCAAGTTATTTACTAAAAACCAAAATATGTGAACGAAATAGTCCTTATTATTGGGAGATTAAGTATCACTTGAGGTTTTAATAGAAAGTTCTAATTACAACAATTTATTATATTTAGACAATAATGCAGCTGCACCAATTTTCGAGACTGTATTGTAAATAACTATGATTACAAGGCATCTTAAAGAGACAGTTCAGAGATCATGTTCTACTATTAGTTCCGTTCTAAAAATCCTAGCTGGCAAAGAGTAAATGCACTCGAGCTTAAACTTTTTCTGTGCCTAAAATAGACTTAACGCTAATTATAAAAATTAAGATGATCTTCAATTATTAAACGACAGAGACGTTAAGTAGTACGTGTCTGAGAAAGGAGCCATTTAGAAGCTGGAGCTGTTGATAGGAGATGTTCCATTCCGCGGTCTGCTGAGTCCATATATAAATACAGCCAGAGAGGCAGTAAAAGAGACATTTTGCACCGAGATATCTAATTGTCCGCGTCACACACGCTCCCCACCCTTGAACCATGAATCGTACCGTTGGTGGATAGGCGTGGCTCAGCGATACAGATTTCCGTACCGTAGGTGCAACCACAGCGGAGGGGTATCTGTTAAGAGGTCAGACAAAGGTGTGGTTCCTGGAGAGGGGCAGCAGCCTTTTCAGTAGTTGCACGGGCAACAGTCTGGATGATTGACTGATCTGGCCTTGTAACAATAACCAAAACGGCCTTGCTGTGCTGGTACTGCGGACGGCTGAAAGCAAGGGAAAACTGCAGCCGTAATTTTTCCCGAGGGCATGCAGCTTTACGTATGGTTAAATGATGATGGCGTCCTCTTGGGTAAAATATTCCGGAGGTAAAATAGTCCCCCATTCGGATCTCCGGGAGGGGACTACTCAGGAGGACGTTATTATCAGGAGAAATAAAACGCCGTTCTACGGATCGGAGTGTGAAATGTCAGATCCATTAATCGGGTAGCTAGGTAGGTTAGAAAATTTAAAAAGGGAAATGGATAGGTTAAAGTTAGATATAGTGGAAATTAGTGAAGTTCTGTGGCAGAAGAAACAAAACTTCTGGTCAAGTGAATAAAGGATTATAAATACAAAATCATATAGTGGTAATACAGTTTTAATAATGAATAAAAAATAAGAGCACGAATAAGTTATTACGAACAGCATACTGAACGCATTACCGTGGCCAAGATAGACACGGAGCCCACTAGCTCCGCAGATGACGAAGAGATTGAAGGAATGTTTGATGCTATAAAAGAAATTATTCAGTGAGTGAGGGGAGGCAAAAATTTAATAGTCATGGGAGACTGGAATTCGACAGAAGGAAAAGGAAGACAAGGAAAAGTAGTAAGTTAGTATAGAATTGGGGTAAGGAGTGAAAGAGGAAGCCGCCTGAGAGAATTTTGCACAGAGAATAACTTAATCACAGCTAACACTTGGTTTAAGAATCATGAAATAAGGCCTGGAGACACTGGAATGTTTCAGATATATTATACGTATAATGGTAAGACCGATTTAGCAACCAAGTTTTAAATTGTAAATCATTTCCAGGGGCGGATGTGGACTCTGACCACAATCTATTGGTTATGAACTGTAGACTAAAACTGAAGAAACTGCACAAAGGTGGGTATTTAAGGAGATGGGACCTGGACAAACTGAAAGGACCAGAGGTTATAGAGTGTTTTAGAGAGAACATTAGGAAACGATTGATAAGAATGGGGGAAAGAAGTACAGTAGAAGGAGAGTGGGTAGCTTTGAGAGATGAATAGTGAAGGTTTCAGAGAATAAAGTAGGTAAAAAGACGAGGGCTAGTAGAAACCCTTGGGTAATAGAAGAGATATTGAATTTAATTAATGAAAGGAGAAAATACAAACATGCAGTGAATGAAACAGGCAAAAAGGAATACAAACGTCTCGAAATGAGATCGACAGGAAGTGCAAAATGGCTAAGCAGGGATGGCTAGAGGACAAGTGTAAGGATGTAGAGGCTAGGGGTAAGATAGATACTGCCTACAGGAAAATTAAAGAGACCTTTCGAGAAAAGAGAACCACTTGTATGAATATCAAGAGCTCAGATGGAAACCCAGTTCTAATCAAAGAAGGGGTAGCAGAAAGGTGGAATGAGTATATAGAGGTCTATACATGGGCGATGTACTTGAGGGCAAAATTATGGAAATGGAAAAGAACGTAGATGAAGATGAAATGGGAGATATGATAATGCGTGAAGAATTTGACAGAGCACTGAAAGTCGAAACCAGGCCCTGTGAGTAGACAACATTCCATTAGAACTACTGATAGACCTGACAAAATGTGCGAGACAGGTGAAATACCCTCAGGCTTCAAGAAGAATATAATGCTTCCAATCCCAAAGAAAGCAGGTGTTGACAGGTATGAAAATTACCGAACGATCAGTGTAATAAGTCACGGCTTCAAAAGAAAACGCGAATTCTTTACAGACGAAAGGAAAAACTGGTAGAAGCCGACCTCGGGGAAGGTCAGTTTGGATTCCGTAGAAATGTCTGATCACGTGAGGCAATTCTCACCCTACGTTGTATCTCAGAAGATAGATAAAGGAAAGGCAAACCTAAGTTCCTGTAGACTTAGAATATTCCAGTCAATATTGTCAAAAGCTTTCTCTCTTTCAAATTCTGAAAGTGGCAGGGGTCAAATACTGAGAGCGAAAGGTTATTTACAATTTGTACATAAACCAGATGGCAGTTATAAGAGTCGAGGGGCACGAAAGCAAAGCAGTGGTTGGGAAGGGAGTGAGACAGGGCTGTCGCCTATACCCGATGTTATTCAAAAACTGGTTCGAATGGATGTGAGTACTATGGGACTTAACATCTGAGGTCATCAGTGCCCTAGAACTTAGATCTACTTATACCTAACTAACCTAAGGACATCACACACATTCATGACCGAGACAGGATTCGAACCTGCGACCGTAGCGTGGCGCGATTCCAGACTGAAGCACCTAGAACCGCTCGGCCACACTGGCCGGCCCGATGTTATTCAATCTATATATTGTGCAAGCA
This sequence comes from Schistocerca gregaria, assembly GCF_023897955.1. Classification (NCBI taxonomy): domain Eukaryota; kingdom Metazoa; phylum Arthropoda; class Insecta; order Orthoptera; family Acrididae; genus Schistocerca; species Schistocerca gregaria. Next base: position 83,698,524 of record NC_064928.1, read on the forward strand.
GTAAAAGAAACAAAAGAAAAATTTGGAGTGGGAATTAAGATCCATGGAGAAGAAAAAAAACTTTGAGGTTTGTCTGTGACATTGTAATTCTGTCAGAGGCAGCAAAGGATCTGAAAGAGCAGTTGAACGGAATGGACAGTGTCTTGAAAGAAGGATATAAGATGAACATCAACAAAAGCTAAATTAGGATAGTGGAATATAGTAGAGTTAAATCAGGTGATGCTGAGGGAATTAGGTTAGGAATTGAGCCACTGAAAGTAGTAGATGTGTTATTTGGGGAGCAAAATAACCAATGATGTTTGAAGTAGAGAGAATATAAAATGTAGGCTGGCTACGGCAGGGAAAGCGTTTCTGAAGAACAGAAATGCGTTAATATCGAGTATAGATTTAATAATCAAGAAGTCCTTTCTGAAAGTACTTGTATGGAATGTAGCCATGTCTGGTAGTGAAACATGGACGATAAATAGACAAGCACAGAGTAGAAGGTTTCGCAAAGTGGTGCTAGAGAAGAATGCTGAAGATTAGATGGGTAAATCACATAACTAATGAGGAGGTATTGAATAGAATTGGGGAGAAGAGAAGTTTGTGGCACAACTTGACTAGAAGAAGGGATCGGTTGGTAGGACATGTTCTGAGGCATCAAGGATCACCAATTTAGTATTGGAGGCCAGCGTGGAGGGTAAAAATCGTAGAGGGAGACCAAGAGATGAATACACTAAACAGATTCAGAAGGATGTAGGCTGCAGTAGGTACTGGGAGATTACCTGATGCTGAGGTCCTGCAGAAAGTGTCATCACTTCTGTCTCTATGCTGTTCATTTTTGGAACACTACCTACGACCAGCTGAGGGACAGAAGTGATGACACTTTCTGCAGGACTTGACTATCATTTTGCAGGGCAGTGGTCAAGCACGTACAGTGCAAGCTGTTACTGATTTGTGTGACTGATGGGCCTGCTATGTGCTATACCACCTACTGCACTCCCCTGACTTAAGCCCCCGTGAGTTCAACTCGATTTCTAAGCTGAAGGAAACACTTCGCGGCATTCGCTTCAGAACTGCTACAATTTTGTCGGGTAATAGACCGCGCCGCTCGAACTGTCAACACAACTGGCACTGCTAAGAGTATCCTACGACTTCCACATCGCTGGCAACGGGTTATACACAATACTGGTGACCACTTTGTCAGTACAACTTTAAAACACGTATCTATTTTGTACTAGCTGTAAATAAATAGTTGCCACTAATAAAGTTCCAACCCTCGTATTTACTAAGTCTCTACCAAATGTCACCTTTTATCTGCAATGGTTCAGCGGAAAATTTTCATTACACACTGAAAAATGAAAGTTGTGGGAAATGTAGAAAAAAAAAAGATTTTACTAGCGTTTCTGCAGAAACAAGTATCTTAATGTTGGCCGTAACCACTTTTTGGTCTTCATGTAGCTCCTTTTTCTAGTCTGATCATTCTGGCATACCCTTTTAGCAATATTCCTAACTAAGGCTCTAGAATTATCAATATACACATCATCAGTCTTCTTCAATGTGGTTTCAGTGAAGCAACGTGCATCAAATCCTACTCTCGTAAGCGTCCTATTCTTCTAGTGTTACCGTCATTCAACACCAGGCACGCATCATATGGGTAATTTTAACAATAGCACATAAGCAAAATGTTGTCTTTGGGCGTCTGTTCTAGATAAGGTTATTAAAATCTTCGTTTGGGTCTTGTATTCCTCCATGTGCTCATTTATTTCATAAATCGTAAATAATCGCATCGTAACTGGGCTTACAGCCTCAGATACTCTACAGACGTCTTCTCTGACGGCAGGAAATAATAAAATATCACAAACAAGAACAGTTTTGAACATGGCTGACGTTTGCAGCAACCGTATACACAAAATTAAAAAAAAATATATGTAAAAATCAGCCAAACGGTTGCATAGGTTTTCTATATACCTTGACCAGGTTTCGTCACATCTGTGTATCTTTGACGATATTCTCTTCATGTAATTACCTAACCTTCTGATGAAGTCACCCCTAGAGGTGACGAAACCTGGTCAAGGTATATAGAAAACCTATGCAATCGGTTGGCTGATTTTTACATATTTTTCAAATTTGCAAACTAGAACAGAGTCATGTAGAAACGTGTATCACCGTGCATTGGTTGAAATGAGATGGCTTTTACATCATTTATAGCACGAATTAAACTCTGAAAACTGGAAATAATATCTCTGATACGCTACAGAACTACCCAGCGGCAACAAAAATTCCATATTTTTTTCTAATTTTACATACATTCCAACTTCTTTAGAGTGACTGTTATTTATTTCATTTATAATACTGGTCACGAAATAACTGATGCCTCTGAAAGACGCAAAGATATGATCGGTGAGAGCTGTACATGAGGTTACATGGAAGTTTTCTGCAGGCGGAGCGTCCACGAAGAGCGTTTCAACAAAGTCACCGATAGGTTGCGCTACATAATCTTTGCTCTTGGCTGAGCCTTTATACTGTAGCTGTGTTAACGTGTCTGGGTAGCTCAGGCGCTGCAACAGGCAGCGTGAATAAATCCCCAGAGGCAGCAGGCGAAGCTCCCACAGCCGAGGTGACGTAAGGACAGCGGCTGTGGCGGGAATGTGTAACGAAGCTTGGCCGACGTCCTCTAATCTTCACTGAATCCCTCGATACCCGCTTTCCCAACTGCAATTAGCAGTACCGTTGTGTGTAAATTCGTGCGTATCTCGGTTTCTGGAGAGGAGTTGGTTTTGCCACTATATTCAGTTATTAGCTCTCCTTTTTCCTATTTGTAGTTTTAATGCACTCGGAAGACGTAATTACGGTAATTTCGAAACGCCTAGACAGCCAGGGATTCTTGTATTCCATTAAAAAAGAATATTCTGCAGTAACGCCTGAGTTTGTGGTTCGTAATATACCTAAAATTATTATTATCACACTTTAGACAGTAATATCAATGTAGCCTATTTCAAAGTTAGCTTTGATACATTATTGCCTTCAGTAGTGAGTTGGCGCCAAGTGAGATGAGTAATTGTGGTTAAGCCGACCGGGGTGGCTGAGCGGTTCTAGGCGCTACAGTCTGGAACCGCGCGAAACTACGCTCGCAGGTTCGAATCCTGCCTCGGGCATGGATGTGTGTGATGTCTTTAGGTTAGGTTTAAGTAGTTCTAAGTTCTAGGGGACTGATGACCTCAGAAGTTAAGTCCCATAGTGCTCAGAGCCATTTGAGTTTTGAATTGTGGTTAAGGCGGTGACTGTGTTGGCAATGTAATGAACTTGTGACGGACTGTTCATGCTATTACAGCATCTGTTTCAAGATTTTGCCAAGTTATATGCAAATATTTGTGAGCTATATGGATATGACAGCGACGTTTGTAATAAATGTGTCGAATTTCAAGAAAGCAACTTCAGTCATTTTGCAGTAAGTCCAGATCTCGTTTTTTGAGGTATTTAAATGTAATTTAGCTATTCATGGACACTGGCGCCGCTTTAAGGTAGGTTGAAATGATCTTCTAGTTTTCTGCAACCAGCACTGTTATGATGTTCATTTCATATCAGTAAATGTGGCATACGCAGTGGTAATAATTCCGATGCACAACACATTTTAATGTTGCTCAACAGCAATACTGGCCTTAGAAATGTCCAAACGCTGGCGTCTCCAAAAGAATTATAGAGGAGGACTTCAATGCGAATGGTCAGCGATCGTCGGAAATGATTCCTCAGTTGCAGACTGGGAAGATTTACTGTGAGGGATATGAGGCACAGCGGAGGAAAAATCTGTTAACAACAGATAAATTGGGGCTGGAGAAAGTAATAGCGGCAGTAGTAGCGTGAACATGTTCGTCTAGAGAACAGGACATAATGGAGACGCAGCTGTGGACGAGTACGGACCTGGGAAGGCAGCGGTGATCTAAGAGAAGTGTTGAAACATTCATTCTGAATAAGACTAATATGATTGGGTGGAGAATACCGTAATGGGATTTAGGTCAGGCCACTCCAATCGTCTGATATTTTCTGTTTCACGGTACTCCTCCACGACGGCAGGTCGGTAGGGCCGTGCGTTATCATCCATCAGGAGGAAAATGGGACCCACTGCTCCCCTGAAAAGACGGACATACTGGTGCAAAATGACGTCCCGATACACCTGACCTGTTACAGTTCCTCTGTCAAAGATATGCAGGGGTGTACGTGCACCAATCATAATTTCACTTCACACCGTCAAACTACGACCTCCATACAGGTCCCTTTAAATGACATTATGGGGATGGTATCTGGTCCCTGCTTTACGCCAGATGAAAACCTGGCGAGAATCACTGTTCAGACTATACCTGGACTCGTCCGTGAACATAACCTGGCACCACTGTTCCAATGACCGTGTACTGTGTTCTTGACACCAGGCTTTACGGGCTCTCCTGTGACCAGGGGTCAGTGGAATGCACCCTGCAGGTCTCCGGGCGAATGTCTGTTCAGTCGTCTGTAGACTGTGTGTCTGGAGACAACTGTCCCAGTGGCAGCGGTAAGGTCCCGAGCAAGGCTACTTGCAGTACTCCGTGGCCGTCTGCGGGCACTGATGATGAGATATCGGTCTTCTTGTGGTGTTCTACACTGTGGACGTCCCGTACTGTAGCGCCTGGACACGTTTCCTGACTGCCGGAATCGTTGCCATAATCTTGAGATCACGCTTTGTGGCACACGGAGGGCCCGTGCTACCCCCTGCTGTGTTTGACCAGCCTCCAGTCGCCCTAGTATTCTACCCCTCATAACGTCACCAACATGTACTCTGTGAGCCATTTTCAACACGCAGTCACCGTTAGCACGTCTGAAAACGTCTGCACACTTACTCGTACTCTGACATGCACCAACACACATCAGCGCCACCGTGCGACGACCGCAGGTCAAATGCACCGCATGGTCATACCCCGAGGTCTTTAACCCCGCAGACAGCCCACCAGAGCGTTGTTTTACAATGTAGCAGCATTATCCTTAATTTATGAGCTTGAGTGTAGTTACTTTCCCATACTGTGAGAGAGTGACTTACGAAGCCAAGCTGCGAACGAATCTCAGTCTTATATATGCATTTTCTACGATTACTTCTATGTGGTCGTTACGCTTTAAATCTCTCTGTACACATGCACTAACCGATAAAACGTTTCTGGGCACCTAGAGGTGGACATTAATATGAGGTGTGTCCATACTACGTCCTCCCAACAGCTCGGGCACTTTAAGTGCGGTGTCTGAATGTCTGTGGAGAATTGAGAGATCATTCTTCGTCAAGAGCCGGACCCAGAGATGGTAGTGATGGTGCAGGCTGGTGTCTGGAGCAAAGTCGACGTTCCAATTCAGTCCAAAGGTGTTCCACTGCTCTGAGAACGGCACTCCACGTGGGTCAGCGTATTCAGTGAATGCTATTGCCCACAAACCATTGTGTAACAGGCGCTGCTTTATGAAGTTGAAACAAATGAGCCCTCGGTCACAATTTTTAGTCTTATTAACCACTTCTAAGAGTGCCTTCATCAGAATTTAAATGTTTAAAGTGGCCCATAACATAATTACAAATTTATGGGAAAAGAAAACTTTTTGTATAAAAGGGTACGTACTGACTAACAATACAAGACACAGACAATACTTACACGTCAAGTATGTAATAAATAACAGGCCAGAAGGGCTTTAGTCACATTTTTTTTATAAAGAATTCATGAAGGCGAGCCACTATGGACTGCTCATATCTGTAAAGGTTTGGTTGTTTTGGGGAGAAGACAGGCAGCGAGGTCATCGGTCTCATCGGATTAGGGATGGAAGTCGGCCGTGCCCTTTCAAAGGAACCATCCCGGCATTTGCCTGGAGTGATTTAGGGAAATCACGGAAAGCCTAAATCTGGATGGCCGGACGCGGGAGTGAACCGTCGTCCTCCCGAATGCGAGTCCAGTGTGCTAGCTGTAAAGCCACAGGTAGCAACGGACTGAGGCTCCCGAGTTAACGAGTGCGGGCAGGTGAACATGACACCAAGAGTGCCATCTGGTAGCCGTAAATAGAAGTAGGCTACTTACTTGTTAGCGTTTAAAATATAGACAGCTGAATCTTAGAATGAACAGTATTTAGTACTTGAACTCACAGAAAAGTTTTGTGTGACAAGAGCAGACACGGAAACATTTTGCTTAAGTAAAAGCATAGAAAAACCGTTTGAAAACTGAAAACTGATTAACAGTACAAAAAGAAGCAGGACTTACACGTCACGCGTAAAATAAATAAAAAGCGAAAAAGCTTTAGTCACAATATGAAGGAAAATGTGTGGAAGGTGAGAGACTACGAGCTGGTGCCATATGTCGTTCTTCAGATTTTTTATTTTCCTTTATTGGATTTCGATTCCCCCCGAAGGTGGCGGGCTGGCTGCAGCTTAATATGCCGCTCTTCAGCCTACAGACTTTGTTTGAATAAGATGAAGAGAATAAACAAAAAAAAAAAAAAACAGGCGATAAAGTTCTTCAGACTGAGGCGCCCGCTTTAATAACTGCCCGCAGGTGAACATAGCACCGAGAGTGCCATCTAGTAGCCGCAAGTACAACTTGACTATTTAACATTCAAATGTAGACAGACGAATAAAATGATGGACATTATTCAGTAAGTGATGTAAAAGGCAATATTTTGTTCAACAGTGACAGATAAAGTAGCATTTTGTCTACATCAGAGCTTACTAGTACAGTTTGAAGTATAAAGAAAAAAGACCCCATGCGGGGTGTTCGGCCGCCGAAATTGCAACGTCGGCGAGTCAATGATGATGAAAGTCACACAACATACAGTCATCTCGACGCAAAGAAAATCCCTGACACCGCCGGGAATCGAACTGTGAACCCCGTGCTCGGGAAGCGAGAACGCTACCGCAAGACCACGAGCTGCAAACCTTACTATATAGAAAATAAAAAATGCCTGAATGAAACAGCCTGTAAAAAATGATATAACGTGAAATACAACCAACAAACCATTTTATAAATGAAAAATTATGAATTGACTTAGGTGGGAAAAACACATCGGTAACTGCACGAGGAGAACTGAAATTAAATGTTAAGTAAGGGCTTTATACCACTGAAGAAATTTTTTCTACGCAACTGCAGCTGCTCATTGAGAATGAGGTTATCATTTGGAGAAAGGTTTAACAATCTCTAATTCTTCAAGAATATCTACTCTACGCCCTTTCTTCTCGCTGAGCAAAATGTTGATATTGTAAATAGCTTTAGGCGTGTGACCTGTAATCAGAGTATGGTCAGCAAAAGACGTGCCTTTACAACCAGATAAACTCCTGGAAATTGAAATAACAACACCGTGAATTCATTGTCCCAGGAAGGGGAAACTTTATTGACACATTCCTGGGCTCAGATACATCACATGATCACACTGACAGAACCACAGGCACATAGACACAGGCAACAGAGCATGCACAATGTCGGCACTAGTACAGTGTATATCCACCTTTCGCAGCAATGCAGGCTGCTATTCTCCCATGGAGACGATCGTACAGATGCTGGATGTAGTCCTGCGGAACGGCTTGCCATGCCATTTCCACCTGGCGCCTCAGTTGGACCAGCGTTCGTGCTGGACGTGCAGACCGCGTGAGACGACACTTCATCCAGTCCCAAACATGCTCAATGGGGGACAGATCCGGAGATATTGCTGGCCAGGGTAGTTGACTTACACGTTCTAGAGCACGTTGGGTGGCACGGGATACATGCGGACGTGCATTGTCCTGTTGGAACATCAAGTTCCCTTGCCGGTCTAGGAATGGTAGAACGATGGTTTCGATGACGGTTTGGATGTACCGTGCACTATTCAGTGTCCCCTCGACGATCACCAGAGATGTACGGCCAGTGTAGGAGATCGTTCCCCACACCATGATGCTGGGTGTTGGCTCTGTGTGCCTTGGTCGTATGCAGTCCTGATTGTGGCGCTCACCTGCACGGCGCCAAACACGCATACGACCATCATTGGCACCAAGGCAGAAGCGACTCTCATCGCTGAAGACGACACGTCTCCATTCGTCCCTCCATTCACGCCTGTCGCGACACCACTGGAGGCGGGCTGCACGATGTTGGGGCGTGTGCGGAAGCCGGCCTAACGGTGTGCGGGACCGTAGCCCAGCTTCATGGAGACGGTTGCGATTGGTCCTCGCCGATACCCCAGGAGCAACAGTGTCTCTAATTTGCTGGGAAGTGGCGGTACGGTCCCCTACGGCACTGCGTAGGATCCTACGGTCTTGGCGTGCATCCGTGCGTCGCTGCGGTCCGGTCCCAGGTCGACGGGCACGTGCACCTTCCGCCGACCACTGGCGACAACATCGATGTACTGTGGAGACCTCACGCCCCACGTGTTGAGCAATTCGGCGGTACGTCCACCCGGCCTCCTGCATGCCCACTATACGCCCTCGCTCAAAGTCCAACTGCACATACGTTTCACGTCCACGCTGTCGCGGCATGCTACCAGTGTTAAAGACTGCGATGGAGCTCCGTATGCCACGGCAAACTGGCTGACACTGACGGCGGCGGTGCACAAATGCTGCGCAGCTAGCGCCATTCGACGGCCAACACCGCGGTTCCTGGTGTGTCCGCTGTGCCGTGCGTGTGATCATTGCTTGTACAGCCCTCTCGCAGTGTCCGGAGCAAGTATGGTGGGTCTGACACACCGGTGTCAATGTGTTCTTTTTTCCATTTCCAGGAGTGTATAAAGAACACCTTTTAAGAAAAAATGGCTTTAGCACCCTAAATTCGTGTTTTAGTCGTTTAGTGTTTCCTTGACCGCGATAAGGGGATCGCACCCTAATCACGAAAGGTGTCCTAATACCGTAACACCACGTCCTCCGTAAATCCTTGTTGCCACTCCACACAATGACTGGTAAAGTTTACCTGCGTCCGTAAAAACCAGACCCTTCCATCGGATGGCCACAATGTGTAGTGTGATACGTCATTTCGAATCACCCGTTTCCTCTCATCTGCCCTCGGTCAAACTTAAATAGATCGCCCCCCCCCCCCCCCCTTACTCTACACGTTTACAGCACGCTCACTAACAATACATGTACCGTACGTGTGTCTGACCAGCAGTTATTCGTCTGGACGTGATTTATATCAATAATATGTTGCAGGTCATAATATTCTGGCTGATCAGTGTATAGACACGTTACATACGCTGGTTTGTATCAAAGCAAGAATTGCGCTGAGATTGTTTACGAGTGTAAAGCTGTCTTACATACGGTGATGAGCATACTGCTTCGCTTTTGCATGTTATTTTGTCAGCCACTATATTACTGTAGAAGAAAGGAATGCCGAAACCGATTTCCTATAAAATAAACCAGAGATGCTAATACAGGTGTTGGTTTAATTTTTGCTAATTGTAATTCTGGAACACGGTTTGTGCTCGCATATTGAGGCATTTTTGAAGACTCAAAATTTTCTTTGTGGGAATCATTTATTACTGGTTTATGTGAAAGCTATATAGTTAAAAAACCTTTTGACAATGTCAATAGGGAGAGACTTTGGAAAAATAATGACGAATCGCGGATATCCAAAGCATTTAGTGAATGCGATAAAAAGTATATATCAAGACACAAATATCACTCGGCATCTCAATGGTAAAACAACTAATGAGATACCAACTAACAAAGGGGTACGACGAGGCTGCTGCATCTCTCCAACTTTGTTCGACATCTACATTAATGAAATAATACATATATGGAAATGAGAATTTCAGAAAGGCATCTGCCTAGACAGGAACATTCTGTTAAATAATTTACTATATGCTGATGATGCAGAGATTATAGCAGACAAGGAAGATGTCCTTCAGAAAGCAATCTACTTGCTAAAACAAATAAGTGAAAAATTTAACATGGAAATTTCAAAAGAAAAACTAAGACAATGTCCTTCAAGGGGAAAGAACCAATCAGAACCAAACTGGTGATAGATCAGATGATTTTAGTGCAACTAAATCATTCCAATTAACTCCGATGCGAAATGACATATGGGTACAGCAGAGACATTGAAATTAAGCTTAGTAAATTCAGCCACGTATGCGGAACAATTAACCCATTAAGTACCAGTGTCCTATTTTGAGGACAGAGCACATATTTATTTATAAATACACAATAAATTATTAATTTGCAACTATTACTGTTCTGCGTCATTTGTTCATGCTTTCTATAACAAATGTATGCTTACAGGAAATTAAAAGCAATAAATCCTACCATTAATTGATTATTGAATACTAAGGCACACTTCTCGTTGTTACAGGTATTTACTTTATCGACAATTTAATAATATTTGAAATATGTGGCAAAGATCTTTTTGTGATTGTTTGTAGTCAACAAGATGTCTTTTAAACTACTTGCATTGTTAGCTCAGTTGGAGTTATATTCATTGTTTTCCATTGTTATAAAACTAGGTGTACTCGAAATAGGACACTGGGACTTGGTATTATCATTTCAGTTATACGCACTGCTGCACGTTCAAATATGAAACTCTGCTACTGCTGATGTATTTTCTTTTTAGAACATTGTAATTTTACCAGATTTTGTTGCTGAGGTAAGTAACGACCCCTCTTTTATATAGAGGGAAACATTCCACATGGGAAAAATATATATAAAAAACAAAGACGCTGTGACTTACCAAACGAGAAAGTGCTGGTAAATAGACACAATAAAAAAACACACACACAAACACACACACAAATTTCAAGCTTTCGCAATCCCTGATTGCTTCATCAGGAAAGAGGGAAGGAGAGGGAAAGACGAAATATATGGGTTTTAAGGGAGAGGGTAAGGAGTCATTCCAAATCCGGGAGCGGAAAGACTTACCTTAGGGATGCGATACAATTGGTACAAATTTTGACAAAGTAGAAACTTTGGGAGCAGCTACGCATACAGTAGACAAGCAAGTAAGAAGACACAAGTGCAGCAACCTGCCGGTTTGAGTCGTATAACCATGGACCTTGCCCTTGGTGGGGAGGCTAGCGTGCCTCAGCGATACAGATAGCCGTACAGTAGGTGCAACCACAACGGAGGGGTATCTGTTGAGAGGCCAGACAAACGAGTGGTTCCTGAAGAGGGCAGCAGCCTTTTCAGTAGTTGCAGGGGCAACAGTCTGGATGATTGACTGATCTGGCCTTGTAACAATAACCAAAACGACCTTGCTGTGCTGGTACTGCGAACGGCTGAAAGCAAGGGGAAACTAAGGCCGTAATTTTTTCTGAGGACATGCAGCTTTACTGTATGGTTAATGATCATGGCGTTCTCTTGGGTAAAATATTCCGGAGGTAAAATAGTCCCCCATTCGGATCTCCGGGTGGGGACTACTCAAGAGGATGTCGTTATCAGGAGAAAGAAAACTGGCGTTCTGCGGATCAGAGCGTGGAATGTCAGATCCCTTAATCGGGCAGGTATGTTAGAAAATTTTAAAAGGGAAATAGATAGATTAAAATTAGATATAGTGGGAATTAGTGAAGTTCGGTGGCAGGAGGAACAAGACTTCTGGTCAGGTGACCACAGGGTTATAAACACAAAATCAAATAGGGGTAATGCAGGAGTAGGTTTAATAATGAATAGGCAAATAGGAATGTGGGTAAGCTATTACAAACAGCATAGTGAACGCATTATTGTGGCCAAGATAGATATGAAGCCCACACCTACTACAGTAGTACAAGTTTATATGCGAACTAGCTCTGCAGATGACGAAGAAATTGAAGAAATGTATGATGAGACAAAAGAAATTATCCAGGTAGTGAAGGGAGACGAAAATTTAATAGTAATGGGTGACTGGAATTCGAGTGTAGGAAAAGGGAGAGAAGGAAACGTAGTAGGTGAATATGGACTGGGGCAAAGAAATGAAAGAGGAAGCCGCCTGGTAGAATTTTGCACAGATCACAACTTAATCATAGCTAACACTTGGTTCAAGTATCATGAAAGAAGGTTGTATACATGTAAGAAGTCTGCAGATACTGACAGGTTTCAGATAGATTATATAATGGTATGACAGAGATTTAGGAACCAGGTTTTAAATTGTAAGACATTTCCAGGGTCAGATGTGGACTCTGAGCACTATCTATTGGTTATGACCTGTAGATTAAAACTGAAGAAACTGCAAATAGGTGGGAATTTAAGGAGATGGGACCTGGATAAAGTAAAAGAACCAGAGGTTGTACAGAGTTTCAGGGAGAGCATAAGGGAGCAATTGACAGGAATGGGGGAAAGAAATACAGTATAAGAAGAATGGGTATCTTTGAGGGATGAAGTAGTGAAGGCAGCAGAGGATCAAGTAGGTAAAAAGACGAGGGCTAGTAGAAATCCTTGGGTAACAGAAGAAATATTGAATTTAATTGATGAAAGGAGAAAATATAAAAATGCAGTAAATGAAGCATCCAAAAGGGAATACAAACGTCTCAAAAATTAGATCGACAGGAAGTGCAAAATGGCTAAGCAGGGATGGCTAGAGTACAAATGTGAGGATGTAGTGGCTTATTTCACTAGGGGTAAGATAGACTGCCTACAGTAAAATTAGAGACCTTTGGAGAAAAGAGGATCACTTGTATGAATATTAAGAGCTCAGATGGAAACCCAGTTCTAAGCAAAGAAGGGAAAGCAGAAAGGTGGAAGAGGTATATAGAGGCTCTATATAAGGGCCATGTACTTGAGGACAATATTATGGAAATTGAAGAGGATATAGATGAAGATGAAATGGGAGATACGATACTGCGTTAAGAGTTTGACAGAGCACTGAAAGACCTGAGTCGAAACAAGGCCCCCGGAGTAGACAACATTCCATTGGAACTACTGACGGCCTTGGGAGAGCCACTCCTGACCAAACTCTACCAACTGGTGAGCAAGATTTATGGGACAGGCGAAATACCCTCAGACTTCGAGAAGAAGATACTAATTTCAATCCTAAAAAAGCAGGTGTTGACAGATGTGAAAATGACCGAACCATCAGTTTAATAAGTCACAGCTGCAAAATAATAACGCGAATTCTTTACAGACGAATGGAAAAACAAGTAGAAGCCGCCCTCGGGGAAAATCAGTTTGGATTCCGTAGAAATGTTGGAACACGTGAGGCAATACTGACCCTACGACTTATCTTAGAAGCTAGATTAAGGAAAGGTAAACCTACGTTTCTAGCATTTGAAGACTTAGAGAAAGCTTTTGACAATGTTGACTGGAATACTCTCTTTCAAATTCTGAAGGTGCCAGTTGTAAAATACAGGGAGCGAAAGGCTATTTACAATTTGCACAGAAACCAGATGGTAGTTATAAGAGTCGAGGGACATGAAAGGGAAGCAGTGGTTGGGAAGGGAGTGAGACAGGATTGTAGTCTCTCGCCGATGTTATTCAATCTGTATATTGAGCAAGCAGTGGAGGTAACAAAAGAAAAATTCGGAGTGGGTATTAAAATCCACGGAGAAGAAATAAAAAGTTTGAGGTTCGCCGATGACATTGTATTCTGTCAGAGACAGCAAAGGACCTGGAAGAGGAGCTGAATGGAATGGACAGTGTCTTGAAAGAAGGATATAAGATGAACATCAACAAAAGCAAAACGAGGATAATGGAATGTAGACGAATTTTGTCGGGTGATGCTGAGGGAATTAGATTAGGAAATGAGACACTTAAAGTAGTGAAGGAGTTTTGCTATTTGGGGAGCAAAATAACTGATGATGGTCGAAGTAGAGAGGATATAAAATGTAGACTGGCAATGGCAAGGAAAGCGTTTCTGAAGAAGAGAAATTTGTTAACATCGAGTATAGATTTAAGTGTCAGGAAGTCATTTCTGAAAGTATTTGTATGGAGTGTAGCCATGTATGGAAGTGAATCATGGACGATAAATAGTTTGGACAAGAAGAGAATAGAAGCTTTCGAAATGTGGTCCTACAGAAGAATGCTGAAGATTAGACGGATAGATCACATAACTAACGAGGAGGTATTGAATAGGATTAGGGAGAAGAGAAGTTTCTGGCACAACTTGACGAGAAGAAGGGATCGGTTGGTAGGACATGTTCTGAGGCATCGAGGGATCACCAATTTCGTATTGGAGGGCAGCGTGGAGGGTAAAAATCGTAGAGGGAGACCAAGAGATGAATACACTACGCAGATTCAGAAGGATGTAAGTTGCAGTAGGTACTGGGAGTTGAAGAAGCTTGCACAGGATAGAGTAGCATGGAGAGCTGCATCAAACCAGTCTCAGGACTGAAGACCACAACAACAACAACGCGTACATGGGAGACGTTGACCACCATGAATGGTTAGTTGGGAAATATGCGACAGTAATTAGAGGGAAAAAAATGGTACTGGATCCTGTTTACACGTATGCTGGAAATGGCCCTCACAAATGCCTGGCTCTTCTACAGACTAGTACATGGGAAAAATGCACTGGATTTCAAACGTGCTGTTACAGTTACATACCTGAAATTGGGCACTGCAAGAGCGAATATTGGACGTCTGTAATACCCATCAAGTCAGTTGAGAGTGATACCAGACATAGGTGTGATGGAATTGTTCATATGATTGACAAAAGAAGCAGACAAAGAAGGAGTGTTAAGAGCTAAATGCAACGGGAAACCAAAAACATATTGTGTTAAATGCCTTGCAACACTGTGTGTGACGTGTTTTGTACCATTTCACAAGAAATAAATAGTTAAGACTGCAATACAATTTAGTATGCTATACGATACTCTTAGATCCCAGCGTCCTGTTTTGAGGACGGCCATTATATCAGCATGTATAAATATTCTTTGGTTATTTTTGTACTTATTGTGGTTCATACACTATGTAAATTATAATTAAGGAATAAAAAATGAATTAAAAATTTATTTGGGACTTAATGGGTTAACAGAAACCTTAACAACAAAGCCAGGAAAAACACTCAAATTAAATTTTACAAAACTGTTGCAGTTCCCACACTGCTCTATGGAAGTGAGACGTTTGTGATCACCGAGAAGCATGAAATTCGGATTCAGGCGCAAGGAATGAAATTGCTTAGAGGTGTTAAAGGTTGCACTAGAGAAGACAGGCTAAGAAATCAAGATATTAGAGAACAACTGCCGATCTTTAGCCTCAATGATAAAATTCGAAATTACGGAAGAAAATGGAATGAACATCTACAAAGAATGGAGAGTGAGAGAAATTATAAGTGCCATGGGAGAAAAGGACGACCCCGATAGAGATGGGTACCGTAACAGGCAATTCCTGTCTAATACCTGAAAGTATTGATCTTCTGTTCTTATTACTCCCTATTGTTTCACGTACGTATATTACACTACCCGTATTTCCCTGTAGCCAGATTCTGTTTTTCTCAGAATTTCGTATATCTTACACTATTTTACATTGTCGAACGATTTCACTTCATCGACAAATGATACAGCACGCAGAAAGGAACAATAAAGCGACATAGTCATTTGTTATAAGTTCACTTGTAGGAAAATTAAAAAAAACAAAAAACGAGAGAGTAGACACCCTAAGAAATGAATAGAGCCCTAAAAATTGGCCGGCTGGAGTGGCCGAGCGGTTCTAGGCGCTACAGTCTGGAACCGCGCGACCACTAGGGTCGCAGATTCGAATCCTGCCTGGGGCATGGATGTGTGTGATGTCCTTAGGTTAGTTAGGTTTAAGTAGTTCTAAGTTCTAGGGGACTGATGACCTCAGAAGTTAAGTCCCATAGTGCTCAGAGCCATTAGAAAAGATTTCCATTAGCTTTCGGAAGCCAAAAAGAGTTTAAAGACCAAGAGAGCAATTTAGAATGAGAGAAAAAGAATAAATCAAAGTTTATTGCCAATATTACGTTGTAGTACTCAGAGAAGTACTTAAAATTCTAAAACCATACATAAAAAGATGGCTGCTCAGCGAGAACGTGAAAGATGCAGCCAGCTAATTGCTAGGACAGAGGCCAGGCTTTACTGGGAGACGAAACTATGCCTACGCAGTGAGAGGACGTACCTGTACAGTGAGGCGAATGGATGACTGAAAACAAATTTGATCATTAAATTTCGACAGACGAAATACCGAGAGAACTACCTAATGTAAGTTGGGTAAATGACGATAGAGAACGAGCATGAGTGGCATGAATATGGGTAGGTGGACGCCTAGATACTTGGAAAAATCAAGAGGAGGCGTTTATCTAGCACTGGATGGAAGTGACGAGGTGACTCGCTTTTATCTCGTTATCGGATCAGGACATATAAACGAAGGTCTCAGCAAAGGACGGAACGCAGACGAGAAGGCATGGTCACTACTCAAATGGTTCAAATGGCTCTGAGCACTATGGGACTCAACATCTGTGGTCATAAGTCCCCTAGAACTTAGAACTACTTAAACCTAACTAACCTAAGGACATCACACACATCCATGCCCGAGGCAGGATTCGAACCTGCGACCGTAGCAGTCGCGCGGTTCCTGACTGAGCGCCTAGAACCGCTCGGCCACCGCGGCCGGCGGTCATTACTCGTAGCGCTTGAAACAGCCGAAGTATTGAACCACGTACAGCTTTCTAAACGAAAAGATATGTTTTTATAACACCATGCGAAAGTTCTCGAAAAGTTGTGTTCAGTATCGAATACAACCAGTACAATACACATTTAAACAAAACCACACACGTGTGACTATTTACAATGTACACTGAAGCGCAGAAGACACTGGTATAGGCATGCGTATTCCAATAGAGAGACATGTAAACAGGCGGAATACGGCTCTCCGGTCGGCAACGCCTATATAAGACAACAAGTGTCTGGCGCAGTTGTTAGACGGGTTACTGCTGCTACAAAGGCAGGTGATCAACATTTAAGTGAGTTTGAATGTGGTGCTGTAGTCGGCACCCGAGCGATGGGACACAGCATCTCCGAGATAGTGATGAAGTGGGGATTTTTCGGTACGATCATCCCAAACGTCTACCGTGAACATCAGGGACCTCCCTTAAAACATCAAATCTCCGACATGGCTACGGCCGGAAAAAGATCCTGCAAGAATGTGTCCTACGACGACCCGAAGAGAATCGTTCAATGCGACAAATGTGCAACCTTTCCAAAAATTGCTGCAGATTTCAATGCTGGGCCATCAACAAGGGTCAGTGTGCGAAGCATTTAACGATAAATAGTCGGTATGAGCTTTCGGAACCGAAGGCCATCTCGTGCACCCTTGATGACTGCACGACACAAACCCTTAGGCCCCGCCTGGGCCCGTCAACACCGACATTGAAATGTTAATGACTGGAAACATGTTGCCTGGTCGGACGAGTCTCGAGTAGATGGACTTGTACGGGTATGGAAACAAACTCATGAATCCATAGAACCTGTGTGTTAGCAGGGGACTGTTCAAGCTGGTGGAGGCTCTGTAATGGTGTGGGGCGTGTGCAGTTGGAGTGATATGGGACCCCTGACAGGTCTAGATACGACTGTGACACGTGACATGTACGTAAGCAGCCTGTCTGATCACCTGCATCCATGTCTATTGTGCATTCCGATGGGCAATTCGAGCAGAATAATGCGACACCCCCATCAGTCCAGAATTGCTATAGAGTGGCTCCCGGGACACTTTTCTGAGAGTAAACACTTCCGCTGGCCACCCGACTCCCCAAGACATGAGCATTAGTGAGCACATCTGGGATGCCTTGCAACGTGCTCTTCAGAAGAGGTCCCCATCGCCTCGTAGTCTTACGGATTTATGGACAGCCGTGCAGGATTCATGGTGTCAGTTCCCTCCAGCAATACTTCAGACATTAGTCTAATCCATGCCATGTCGTGTTGCGGCAGTCCTGTATATGATTCGTTTCCTAGGCAGCCGGAGTAAGTCTTCGTGAAGACGGATAGATTCTTGCTGGTAAAGGTTGCAGAGAACAGCCCTTGGGCGAAGATCAGCTGGACAAACCATACGAGCGCAGTGTGGCCAAACTGATGTACAACGTTCTGCTGCAGAGTATCCGGACATGGAGAACAAATCTATTGCTCCTAGTGTGCTCCTATCAGATTCCTCACAAGTTTCACTCGTGTTTCTACCTCCTTAGCTGTGTTGGAGAGGTGTTTGTGATATATCAGCATTCTGTCCAATGTGGCACCAAGTATACTATCAGTTATATCTGACAATCCAAACAGGAGCAAACTGTATGGTGATCTTTGCTTGTACTTGACTATTAGAAACGTGGAAAAGACATACTTCGCTTTTAGAAACGTGAGGTCTGATTGCGTTTTCAGTAATATGATGGTAGTCACGGCTGGCGCAAAATATTCTGATGAACTCGAAAAGTGATGAACTTTAACATCGGCTCTAAAGTTCAAAAGAGAAAAACCTTAGCCGTTTACGATTAAAACAGGATTAAGACAATGAGATGATTCTTCGGCTTTACTTTTCAACTGTGCTCTGAAGTACGTGATGAAGGAGTGGTACAAGGAAAGTCCTAAAAACATAAGAATTGGAACGAAGAAAGATCAGATAAACTTAAATTGCTTGGCATTCGGAGACGACTTTGCGTTACTAGCTAATAACTTTCAAGAAGCCAGAAATAAATAAAAAGCCCACAAAATATAGCACAAAAAGTAGGAGTCAATAGGTCATTCGAAAAGAATGAGAAAACGGTAGCAGAGCCACTAGTAATCAACCACACAAACGTAAATAACAGAAAAGCAAAAATAGTGAAACAATTTAAATAACTAGCAAATAGCAATGGCCTTACCGCAGTGATAACACCGTTTCCGTCAGATTACCGAAGTTAAACGCTGTCGGAGTGGGCTAGCACTTGGATGGGTGACCATCCGGTCTGCCGAGCCCTGTTGGCAAGCGGGGTGCACTCAGCCCTTGTGAGGTAAACTGAGGAGCTACTTGACTGAGAAGTACCGGCTCCGGTCTCGTAAACTGATATACGGTGGTGAGAGCGGTGTGCTGACCACATACCCCTACATATCCGCATCCAGTGACGTCTGTGGGCTGAGAGGATGACACGGCGGCCGGTCGGTTCCATTGGGCCTTCATGGCCTATTCGGACGAAATTTAGTTTTTCTTAAGGATAAGTTGAAACATACAACGTGGACGAGAAACAGCCTGACAAGAGAGAACTAACAGAATTATGAAAATTCAGCGATTAACATGACCTACATACAATGAAAAGGTCCATCTATGGAAACTAAATTCAAGCATTACAGTACGTTGGTTGAAGCAGAGGTTCATAAGGATGTGAAACTCTTTTCAGAGTTACCCAGAAAAACAGCATCGACAAATTCCCAAAAGTAGAGAAAAGAATAGCTAGAATATGCATAAATGAGAAATATCAAAAAGAAGGACAATGGCGGATAACGCTAAAAGAAACTGCAGCCCATTACGGATACTGAACGGAAAAAGTGGATCTCTTTTTTTGGGACATTATGAGGACGCCACAACCCAGATTACCAAGGAACATTATAGAGGAATTAGGGAACATGAAGCAACAAGCAGGACAACAAAGGAAATCATCGAGGATATGAAAGAGCTACAATTAACCTTTGAACACGTGCAAAACAAAAGAGAAAGTTTAAAGAAACTGAAAACCACAAAAATAAGATTTAAACAAAAATAGAGAAACGTCGAACGATAAAAAGATGAGAAACGACAAGAATCATCAGAACGAATGAAGAGGTACTGAGCAATTCGGAAAGAAAATCCACTGAAGAAGATGACCAAAAAAGATTGGTCTAATGAGGCCGTAAAAGCAGGAAAGCAAGGAGAAGAACGCGCTGAAATTAAGAGGGTAAGCGGCCAGAACAAGCTGTCGCGAATATCTCCGATATCCATGCTTCAGATAACGATAGAGCCTCCCATGAGATCCCTGCTTGACGAATTGTCAACTCCAGTAACAAGTGTTAATGTCAGTGTGCAATTTTTTGAAAGCTTTAGAATGCCGTTAAAAAGTTTACCTGTCCCTAAAAACAATTTTTTTTTCAACGAGTGCCGGCCGGAGTGGCCGTTCGGGTCTAGGCGCTACAGTCTGGAACTGCGCGACCGCTACGGTCGCAGGTTCGAATCCTGTCTCGGGCATGGATGTGTGTGTTGTCCTTAGGTTACTTACATATTAGGGACGGTATAGCCACCATTGTTGTGCCCCTCCCATCTCTTTCTTTCTCCTCTCCAGCACAGCTTCGAATTTTACCATTCTTTTTCTCTTCCTCTAACCTATCTACCTCTTATATATCTCTTTCACCCCATTCTATCGTCTTATGTCTCTGCTCGATGAGAATAACTCACAAGCTGCAAGAATATAACGAGAAAATTACCAACTAACAAAGGGACTGACATTCACAAAAGAAAAGTATGTTTACTTTCATATACTTAGTCACTATCATTATTGTTATTGTTATTATTATTATTATTATTATTATTATTATCATTATTATTCTTGATTGTTATAATTATTTTTATTGTTATAATTATCAGTGTACTACTGTTATAATCTCAATTTTTTTTGTTTAACATCAATACTGCATAATACGTTAAATGTCCTTAATGTTATTTAGAAACTGTAACTCGTTCAATCTGAGTATGCCTGGTTAGGTGCAAGAGAGGGTCTGAAGGCCCTAATCTTGCCAGGTAAAATAAATGCATAAATAAATAAATAAATAAATAGTTAGGTTTAAGTAGTTCTAAGTTCTATGAGACTGATGACCTCAGAAGTTTAGTCCCATAGTGCTGAGAGCCATTTGAACCTTTCAACGAGTCCTGTGATGTTGTTGCTGTAGTCATCTGTCCGAAGACCGGTTTAATGCAGTTCTCTCCACAACAGTACATCCTGTGCAAGGATCTGCATCGTTACATATTCACTGTATGCTGTATCAACATTTGGGCCTGTTTGCTGGATTCACGCCCTCATTTCTCACTACAATTTTTATATTCCGTGCTTTCCTCGATTACCACATCACTTACTCCTTAATGCCTCAGGGTATCTCTTGTCGATGTATTCCTTATTTTTTGTTCTATGCAATTCAGTATGTCTCCATCTTTTGCGCGATCTATGCATCTCCAAGTAGCTGATGCAAGAATTAAAAGTCTTACTATATGAAAATCCAGATCAACTTCGATTTTGAAATCATAGAAAATTTATAACTGCTAAACACGTATTTTTTTACGGAACCACATAATACGTAAGTAAACTTATGTTTCTACTGTTATGGATACAAATGTTACTGTGTTATATTTGTCGATATGCATACAATCGTTCATAATTCAATGGGACCGCAGCGTAGAAGATATCTCTTCGAGACGTTGTGTAAGAAAATCTAGATTGATACTATAGTATTTTAATTAATTATATTCATTATGTACTTATTGTGATACGTCCATTTCGGCTAGACTTTGACAGATGGTTTGAAGATGGAAATCTAGCCGAAATGGATCCTTCACAATAAGTAAATCATTAAACTACTATAGTAGCAATTTTATTACATATACAATTATTTGTTTGTTGTCTGCATCAGATAACATTGACGAATGGCTCTATGCTACAATGCTTCTCTGAAAATTAAATATTTTACATAGAGCTCGTGGTACGAAGAAAACGCACTTTTACAGAATGATGTGCGTTATTGAAAACATATTTTCGACATGCTGACCCATAGTCGTGTAAGAGGTAACACCTGTTTTAATTCGCTAACGGATTAACGAATGAAAGCGAAGATCTTGTAAGTTATAGTGGCAAGTAATTTTATTGCGCAATTAATATTCTTAACCATCCGAGATACTTCTTCATTCTTGAAAAGTGGGTGATATACTTCTCTAACCGATTACATGTATTGTTGTAAATGGAACGTCAGGTCAACTTGTAGCGAATCAGAAGGGGCTTATGAAAATCATTTCTAATGCGTAAATGTATTCGTCTATAACAGACCAATAGAACTCTCGAAAGGTTTGATAAACAACGAAGCTTAGCAGGAGAGTATCAACCATATAATAAAATTACGTACATTTTTGTGTACTATAACTTGCCGAAAAACCTCATTTGGTTATCTTGAACCGTTCACGAAATAAAACATATTCAATCTTTGGTCTTATATGTACAGTGTTTAAACGGTAATCGTATACAATGGCGTCGAGGGAAAAAGTACCTCTGACTGGCCTACAAAACCCATCTAAGCTGTCTCACAGAAAAAATGGAACATGATTTTTTTGTAGGAAATTTAATGTAGTTTAGTTCTACACTTCGTTCGGCACTCCCTGCTATCACATTCGACGTTTTTGCTGTTCAATGACTGGCTTTATTACGTCATCGGTTTTTCGTGCTTTTGCAAATTGTAAAACTGAAGTATGTGTACATTTACCTAACAGTTTTCTAATTTTTAACAGTATAAAATTAACAGTTCAGTCGTTATTTTCCTCTGGCTTTTTGACTATGAAATTGTGCTTGTGAGGCTTAACTTTAGATCGAACTGTCAACGTGTGCAGTTTTAGTGTAACGTTTACAAAAGTCGTTTTTTTTCTTTCACTGCCCGTGAGGGTAATAAAAGAACGTTTAAATTACTAATGTTGACGAAATAGGCGATTTAACTGGCGACGTAATGGAGACAAAAAAAGGTCGAATATGGGAAATAGTTCGTGTAGTTACAAATATCTGTATAGTGAAAGGAGAGAGAGTACCATGAATAACATATTATCAGTCCTGACTGATGATGGGGTGGGGTGGAGGGGGTTGATTGTGGAAAGGGAGGGGTGTGCTTTTAAGGTCACATTTCTATGTTTCTCTTGAATAATTCGAAAACCGTGGCCCTTGACGAAAACATATCCCAGTACAGAATTAAACTAAACTAAAAAATGTCTCTGAGCACTATGGGTCTTAACTTCTGAGGTCATCAGTCGCCTGGAACTTAAAACTACTTAAACCTAACTAACCTAAGGACATCACATACATCCATGCTCGAGGCAGGATTCGAACCTGTGACCGTAGTGGTCGTGCGGTTCCAGACTGTAGCGCCTAGAACCGCACGGCCACGTCGGCCGGCAAACTAAACTAAATCTCGTGCATAAAAGGTCCTACTCATTTTTTCTCTAGGGTTAATGGTTTCCATGTTTTCCACGTATAGAGTTACAGAGTTAGAAAATCTCACACAATGCGCATGTGCTGCAATTTAGGTGATTTTTGTAGGCCAATTCGAGATACTTTCAGTTGAGATGACACAAGTGTCCTCATAAAATTGCTCGTTTCAACTTCCACTGTGGGCCGCAGCTCGTGGTCGTGTGGCAGCGTTTTCGCTTCCCACACCCGGGTTCCCGGGTTCGATTCACGGCGGGGTCAGGGATTTTATCTGCCTCGTGATGGCTGGGTGTTGTGTGATGTCCTTAGGTTAGTTAGGTTTAAGTAGTTCTAAGTTCTAGGGGACTGATGACCATAGATGTTAAGTCCCATAGTGCTCAGAGCCATTTGAACCATTTGAATTTCCACTGTGGTACGTTGTAAACAATTATCGTAAATTAATCAATAAGTAAGTATTAGTATGCAGTGAAGTGCTGGAATGCTGTATGCCAGTGATCATACGTGTATAAACTAAAGCCACGCACTAGCAGAAGCAGAAGGAATGTACAGGTGAGGGGTGGACTTTCTTGGACTTTCTCGGGAGGGCACTTTGGCCCGCGTGCAGAAGAATACACGTGAAATTTTAATCCCCGAACTGTTCGGACCTGCCGTGTATCATGTGGGCGTTCTCCACTTGCACGCGCCACGAATGAGAGGCCGTGTCCGCCGGAAGTCTTCCCTCTGCTCCTCCCCCCTCCACCACCCGCTCCCCCCCTCCCCCCCTCCTAGCGCCTCCCCCACTCCGTCACCAGCTGCCGCCTGCTACGTCAGAGGACGTCATCGTAGGGTCCTGCCACTCGTCCTCATGTATCGTCATTGTGTAGGTGCTCCACACGGATCCATACTGGGACCACCGATCGCATCGAGTGCAAAAATAAGGAGATAATTTTCAGCAATACAGCTCGAGATTACCAAAGTATAGTTATTTACAGCACTATACACCCATTTACTGACAACCTACGCCAGTTAAATATAACAAGGTAAGACGTTCTGGCTTTTAACACACTTTCCGTTTTCCTTGCCTAAATTCGAATTCTTCAGGCAAGAGAAAATAATTTTTTTTTTTTTTTTTTTTTGATCGAAGGGTCTGTATGCGCGTCTGTCTCTGCCTTGGAAACAAATGTGGTCCATTTACTCGCTGTACATTCAGCAGAGAGCAGTAACGCCTGATTTCGTCTTTCCCTTCGAGCTTCCATTTAATGCTGCTCATTTCTGTCCTGAGGTTCTTTTCCCGGCATAGTTACATGTTATGAGTGACACGCGGCAGATGGGTAGGTTTACTGACGAACTGGCTGACATGCATCTCATGTGTGTGTTCACAGCACAATGACGTTATGCTTCGATGAAAGAGTACGTTTTTGATATGACGGTTGTTGCGTTACTAAGTATCTTGTGATTTACGTTTTGACGACTGCATATTACAGGTCTTATCGCTACTATAATGCCAGATGCAGTGACCGAGCGGTTCTAGGCGCTTCAGTCCGGAACCGCGCTGCTGCTGCGGTCGCAGATTCGAATCCTGCCTCGGGCATGGTTGTGTGTGATGTCCTTAGGTTAGTTGGGTTTAAGTATTTCTAAGTCTAGAGGACTGATGACCTCAGATGTTAAGTCCCATAGTGATTAGAGCCATTTGAACCATTTAAAGCTACTATAATGTTATTTTAAAAGAAGAAAAATTACCTGATTAGGATAACAAACCAAATGAATTACTATTACGTTATTGCTGTGCAATGAGTTACGGTGACTACCGGTCCCTTATACCAAAATTCTCCGAAAGTAGAACAACTTCTGAAATTTTATTGGTGGATTTAGAGTTTCCTTCGTTTATAGCAAGGTAAATTTTAGTGTCCTACCATACTTGTTTCGTATTACGTGGGTATGTTCGCGTTATAGGGCTACGGAAAAAGGCTACATTTGATTATGTAAAATGTAGTTCAGTGGTATATACGCTGTTTCTGCCTCTTTTCTACATTTTATATCGAAAACAGCATAACAGCTTATGAAGAAAACTTGAGTCCGCTTGTACAGTCTGGAACCACCTGACCGCTATGGTAGCAGGTTGGAATCCTGCCTCGGGCATGGATGTGTGTGATGTCCTTAGTCAGTTAGGTTTAAGTACTTCTAGATACTAGGGACTAATGACCTCAGATGTTAAGTCGCCTTGTGCTCCGAGCCATTTTTGAACCGCTTCTGCAACCGATTGATACCAATTTAAAGCAACAGTCGGGGTAGATTACAGATCTTAGCAATTTTGGATCACGCAGAAAGGTCATTCGCGTTGTTGCAGTCTCTACTATATCGCCAAGTAGTTCTACTTAACAGTTTGAGCAGAGATGGAATGCATTACTTTGTCCACCTCCGAACGATGATACGCAACTGGATTAATGCCAGTTTTAAGGCAACAGAATTTCGTCCAAGAAATAATAACAATAATAAGAATAATAAAAACGATTTCCTGTTTTAGGAGCGAGATATTTTCCAAAGCTAACAGCATTCTGACTGAAGCTATCTGTAGCGACCCGTATTTGTGCAGAAATATCTTACATGTGAGAGGCCAAAGTGATCATTTTCGAGAAGTTTGTTTGGTATTCGGAGCTCGAATCGAGACGCGCACATCTCGAACGATTCCAGTCAAGTGTCAAACAGTAGCAACCTTTTCCGTAGGTAAAGGCAGATATTGGCAAGGACAGGCGGATCGACACAATTCCCAGGACACTGCCTGCCAGACACAGATTTCTGCGTTCGAGAACTAGTCCAATACGTCGTTTCAACGAAGCATACATTAAGGTAAATACTAAAAAAAAAAACCGAAGAACACTCTAAGTGTATTAATTTAGAAATATATAGTCATCGCTTCCACACGAGGTGTCCAATATTTCCGGAATAGCGCCATGTATTTGTGCATCTGTTTAGGAAGTGACATGACTGACGATCCACAGCTGTACGAAATGTTACGAAATTAATCCGGTGACTGCGAATTTTTTGAGATCAGCTGTATTAGGTAGGGACCATTGAGGTAAGCGACTTTCACAAAGGAAAGATTGTTATTTCACAAAGCCTGTGAACGAATATCTCGAAAACGGTGAAGCCGGTGGAATGCTTGCCGGCCGGGGTGACCGAGCGGTTCTAGGCGCTACAGTGTGGAACCGCTCGACCGCTACGGTCGCAGGTTCGAACCCTGCCTCGGGGATCGATGCGTGTGCTGTCCTTAGGTTAGTCAGATTTAAGCAGTTCTAAGTTCTAGGGGACTGATGACCTTAGAAGTTAAGTCGCATAGCGCTCAGAGCCATTTGCACCATTTTTTGGTGCAATGCTCAAGTGCTACAGTCGTGGGCATCTACGGAAAGAGGTGGGACTATGAAACTACCACTAGGTGCTGAAAGGGTGGACGTGCACAACTCTTCACCGAAAGTGAAGTTCGGATGCTTGTCTGCATTGCGTTGTAAAGATGGTGACCTATGGCATCTTTGTCGAAAGAGGAGAATGCTGGTGCACGCACAAGTGTTTCGTAGCACACCGGTCATCGTACATCGCGGCAGAATACCTCTACGTGTTCACATGTTGTCACCGTCAGTTACGATAGAAATGAGCACGGGACCATCGGGATTCGACAGTCAATCAATGTAAACGTGTCGGCTCTTCGGGTGAATCACAGTTTTGCTACACTAGGTCGAGGGCGTCTCCACAAACGCCGTCGTCGAGGTGAACGGAGGATGTAAACGTGCAGCGCTCCACGGACACAGGCCGGTGGGAGCAGTATGATGCTACGGGCGACGTTCATTCTCCTGTGCTTGCATGGCATCTGTGGTAATAATCGAACGCACGCTGCCAGAGGCGAACCATCTGCATCCCTTCATGCTTGATGTCTTCCCAGACGGCGATGTCACCTTTCAGTAGTGTAGTGTAGTGTGGTACGAGTCAAATCGATATCGAAGTCATTCTCCACGAATACCCCAACGTCATTTGCAGTGTTGTGTATGCACAGCCCTCGGCAGCGAGTCTACCGCAGTGATCTACAAAAACATCGATAATGAACAGCCCTGTCGATCAGACCGACGTACTGTAACAGTAATTTGCACTCGTCTGGTCCCACCGCGCCTTGTATGTATTACTTAACATTACATATTGCGCTATGAAACCAAGACTCTGCTGTGTTCGATTGTATTTCATAACAATAGGCCTGTTTCGGAGTGACTGCCATCTTCAGGCTATATCAGATGGTCTTGATATGTAGTACCTACATTAAAGGAGCAAACTTATGCATTAGTGACACTAACTATGACAGCGATGTCATATGGATATCAAGACCATCCGGTGCAACCTGAGGATGGCAATCAAGCCGAAATAGCACTCCGTCTTCAGGCCACAAAGTGGCCCATCGGGACCATCCGACCGCCATGTCATCCTCAACTGAGGATGCGGATAGTAGGGGCGTGTGGTCAGTAGACTGCTCTCACGGTCGTTACGATGGTTTTCTTTGACCGGAGCAGCTACTGTTCGATCGAATAGCTCCTCAATTAGTATCACGAGGCTGAGTGCACGTTGAAAAATGGCAAAAACGCATGGCGACCCGGATGGTCACCCATCCAAGTGCCGGCCACGCCCGACAGCGCTTAACTTCGGTGGTCTGACGTGACCCGGCGTTTCTACTACGGCAAGGCCTTTGCCAAGCCGAAATAGGCCTGTTGCAAAAAAAAAAAAATAATAATAATCGAAAACAGTAGCTTCTTTGACTCGTAGCATGACACATAAGGTCCTTGCATTCTAAAGAGTTTTATTTCCCAACCATTGATCACTACCGCTGACCTGGCTGCTGTAAGAAAGTTACGAATAATATTTTGGGACTAAAGACCGAATCCCAGTTTAGCCATCACACGTTGTAAACATGTGCGGCTTGTGCGATAGAAGGTGTTTGCGAAGTCTATCAACAACATTCTCGCCGATAATCTGTTAACTGCAGACTGGGCAGTCTCTAGTCTATAGAGTCTCGGTTAGCTGTGTGGTCTAACGCACTGTTTTCCGGGCGGGAAGGTGTGCCGGTCCCCGGTACGAATCCGTCCGGCGGATTAGTGTCGAGGTCAGGTGTGCAGGCTATGTGGATGACTTTTAAGGTGGTTTTTCATCAGATTCGGCGAGTGCGAGTTTGTTGCCCTTATTCCGCTTAAGTTACCTTATGTCCGCGATTTCTGCGCAAACACTTCCTCCACATACGTTTACACGATAATTACTGTGGTGTCGCCGCCAGACACCACACTTGCTAGGTGGTAGCCTTTAAATCGGCCGCGGTCCGTTAGTATACGTCGGACCCGCGTGTCGCCACTATCAGTGATTGCAGACCGAGCGCCGCCACACGGCAGGTCTAGAGAGACTTCCTAGCACTCGCCCAAGTTGTACAGCCGACTTTGCCAGCGATGCTTCATTGTTTACATACCCTCTCACTGGGCAGAGACAAGAGTTTAGCATAGCATTCAGCTGCGTCATTTGCTACGACCTACAAGGCGCCATATTAAGTTACTATAATTCATATCTTCAAGAATGTATTCTGAACAGATAATATTGTGAATTACGTACCGTCAAGAGCAACGTTCATCATTAATGGATTAAAGTTAAGTATCAAACTAATTACGTCCACTGAATTCTGATTACTTGTCATGTTCCAGACGTCACGTCAGTATAGTTCTTCCCTCCTCACGCCAGCCTTAGTCAGCTAAAACCCGTGCATTTGGGCCTCCACTCGTAACACGGTGTTGGCTCTTCTGCTAACACAAAAATTACTCTACCATGCAAACATTTGGGGTTGCACTCCTCTGGTATGAGACATTCCCGGAGGGGGTGGGGGGGGGGGGGGTGTCCACTGGGTTCGGTGTGGGGCGGCGGTGGGGTGGGTGGACTGCTGTGGCCTGTTGTGAACCACTGAGGACGAAGCCTCTCCTTCGTTTCTAGGTCCCCAGTTCCATGCAATGCGATACAATGTCTCTATAAGCATAGGCCGCGTTGAAAACATGACTGGCATGGACTGATTACTTTGCCCACAACCAATTTCATGTTCCATGCAAAACGTCTTGCAGCAAGTTTATAATCCGAATTCAGCAGGGTGATGAGTCTAATGTCTTGAACACAGCAGGTCCCCTGCATCTGAAGCCGTCCTCACACGTGACGTCGCAGCTTACGCGAATGTGGTCGCCGTCGGCACACGGGACGAGCTGGATAACGAGATTTGAGCTCGCGGCGCTCTCCAGAGGCTTTATTTGGCTCGCGAACCGCACACAGTTTCTTTACGACAATGGTCACGCGTAAAATAGCTGCGTTAATACTATTAGCGATTGTCGGAGAAGTGCGGAGAACAGCACGAAGAATACTATAGACATAGTAGTGGAAGCTATTGATTAATTCGACTGAATTTTCGGCCCATTTTCGATTTTAAATTGAATAGAGTTAACATATAGTGTCTAGCTTCAGTCTGCACGTGCATAATGTCCATATTCTTAATGGCCCGATGTTGCATTGACTACCAGCTCTCTCAAATTAACGTACGCCATCATACGGATTTCAAGATCGAGATTCGTTGAATGAACGAGGAGATTTTCTGGACCTACACTTGTGCCTGGATTAAATTTTCGTCTGCTGATGTCGTAAATCACATTCCATACTCTGAACAAGTAGAGGCAGGTCATACCTACACTCTTGATGTGTTCCGTAAGTTACATGTGTCATAATCTCTGGTACGGTTTTTGTGAAAATATTTTCAGAATATTTCCTCAACACTGGGACGTAAAACAGAGTCATGTTTCGTGTTGTCACAAAATCTTGAACAGTGTTAACTATGAGACGTGATGTTCTGTTATCCTGACTGCAAGGACTAGTTTCGTGCAACTCTCCACTAGAGTCTATCTTCATCTCTGCAGAACTGCCTCAGCCTCAGCATTCTCTCAACAATATTTACGCCACGCACTCCCCTGCAGTACCAAATTGACGATTACGCGATGTCCCATGATGTGTGCTATTAACCGGCGCTTTCGTTTAGTCAAGTTATGCCAAAAAATTTCTTTTCTCCCAAGTTCTATTCAGTACCTCCTCGTTAGTTACTACCCATATAATCTTGACAATTCTTCTGTAGCACCACATTTATAAAGTTTCCATTCTCATCTTACTTGAGCGGCTTATCGTCCACGTTTTACTTCCTTACGAGGGTACTCTCCAGAGAATTATCTTCAGAAAAGATTTCCTAATACGATTTTTTTTCACTATCACACAAGTCCAAAGATTTATAGAAACAAATCTGTAACCATGTAGCATCGCTGACATAAATCGAAGCTGTCAAACCTACAAAATTACACAAGATCTTAACGAAACTGGCCAACAAAGAAAAAATTCCACTGCTTAGACATTACTTAGCGAGTAATTTATAATTTCGCCTGTGCTTTGCTTAAAAACGCACCAAGTGAGATATCTGACAGCAAGAGCGTCAACGACGTAATATGGAAGTAAGTCTTACGCCAAATTTACGGAATAATAATCGTACTATATGCTGCAGTGTTCTCGAAAATGGCCTTTGAGCCGAAATAGGCCATCAGCCAATGAAAATAAAGTCACAATAATAACAACTGCTACACAACGCAGCGTTTTGGCTTAATGTAAACACAATGTCCTTAGAAGGCATATATAACGCTGCAGGGCCACAAGAATTTAACTTTTTGTTACATGATAACAAATTCCTGTTTCAGAAATGCTTAAAAAACGTTCAAAATGTGTGTGAAATCTTATGGGACTTAACTGCTAATGTCATCACTCCCTAATATTACACACTACTTAACCTAAATTATCCTAAGGACAAACACACACACCCAAGCCCGAGGGAAGACTCGAACCTCCGCCGGGACCAGCCGCGGAGTCAGAAATGCTTCCCTTCCTATACTCACAACCATTTATTTTGTTGCCCAAACGACAAAATTCATCTACTGTCAGTTTCTCGTTTCCTAATCTAATTCCCTCGGCGTTCTGCGTCATATGATTTAATTGGATACATTCCTGCACCATTGTCTTACTTTTCTTGATCTTCATCTTGTAACATCTTTTTAAGACCCTGTACATTACTTTCGGCTGTTCTACCAAGTACTTTGCTATCTCTAAAAGAAATACAGTGTCACCAACAAACCTGAAAGTTTTTATTTCTGCGTCATCGACTTTAAATCTCGTTCCACATTTCTGTTTGGTTTCCTTCACCGCTTACTCAACGTAAGGACTCAATGACATTTATGGTAGGCTACAGCACTTTGTCACTGCCTTCTCAACCACAGCTCACCTCTCACGCCCCTCGGCTCTTCTAACTGCAGTCTGGTTTCAGAACAAGTTACAGATATTAAAAAGAAGGTCAGCGTTGGTCGTAATATGGATGTTTTATTGATAGCAGAACCGATTTTCGATCACATAGTGATCATCTTCGGTGCTGTACACATTAAACTCAGACATTGGTATCAAGTTATCAATAACCAAAACTGAGAAGCGACCACAATAAGTTATTCGCTTCTCAGTTTTGGTTATTGATAACTTGATACCAGTGTCTGAGCTTAATGTGTACAGCACCGAAGATGATCACTATGTGATCGAAAATCGATTCTGCTATCAATAAAACATCAACATTACGACCAACGCTGACCTTCCTTTTAATGTAACATATATGGTCGTCGTCCACACAGCACTCCATGGAGTCGCAAATCAATAAATTATAAATAACGTTTTGCTCCCTGTATTTTATCCTGTCTTCAGAATTTCATAGAGTGTTTCTAGTCAACATTACCAAAATCTTCCCTAAGTTTAAGGTTTGCCTTTCCTTAACATCTCTTCTAGGAGAAGTCGTACGGGCAGCATTGCCTCGTGTGTTCCTGCATTTATCTAGAATCCAAATTGGTCTTCTTCGAGGTCGGCTTTCGTCCATTCTTCTGTAAATAATTCGTGTCATTATTTTGCAACAATGATTTATTAATTTGAAAGTTCTGCAATATGGACGTCTACCTTCTCTGAGTCTGGAATTATTACAATGTTTCTTGAAATTTGAGGTATTTCATTTGTTCGTATGCCTTGCTTATTGTTGGATGTATAGGTCCTTCCATGAATCGTACAGTTATTCACCACAATGTTAAACCAAGCCAACACGCAATTTTCAGTGTAAGAAACGTTGTGTACTTTTAAGCATTTTCAGGGGAACCATTCACGGAATCACTAATTTTAAACGAGACCATGAAACAAATGTTCCAATGGGTATACGGTGTGATAGCTGCAACCAGTGTGCTACAGTGTGGTGGCCTATGGACTTCTGGCTCAACAGGGAGATCGTAATAAAATTGAATACATTAATTTTACATATATAAACTGAACTGTTCGAATGTATACTGACGCAAAACACCGCAACACCAAAAAATAATTAAAGCAGAATAATGAAATTTCTGAAATAAACTGTCTAGGTAACATTTAAGTGATGTCCGCCCATGGTAGCTGAGTGGTCAGCGCGACGGACTGCCACACCTAACGGCCCTTATCATCACCATTCCATCCACATCGACACGCAAGTCACTGAAGTGGCGTCAACTCGAAAGACTTGCACCAGGCGAACGGTCTACCCGACGGGAGGCCCTAGTCTCACGACATTACCATTTCCATTTAAGTGATTATCATTGCAAGATGTTGCCAGTTGACTTCCAGAAGAATATAGTAAGAATATAGTAATTCCAATCCCAAAGAAAGCAGGCGTTGACAGATGTGAAAATCACCGAACTATCAGTTTAATAAGTCACAGCTGCAAAATACTAACGCGAATTCTTTACAGACGAATGGAAAAACTGGTAGAAGCTGACCTCGGGGAAGATCATTTTGGATTCCGTAGAAATGTTGGAACACGTGAGGCAATACTGACCCTACGACTTATCTTAGGTGAAAGATTAAGGAAAGGCAAACCTACGTTTCTAGCATTTGTAGGATTTGAGAAATCTTTTGACAATGCTGACTGGAATACTCTCTTTAAAATTCTGAAGGCGACAGGGGTAAAATACGGGCAGCGAAAGGCTATTTACAATTTGTACAGAAACCAGATGGTGGTTATAAGAATCGAGGGACATGAAAGGGAAGCTGTGATTGGGAAGGGACTGCGACAGGGTTGTAGCCTCTCCCCGATGCTATTCAATCTGTATATTGAGCAAGCAGTAAAGGAAACAAAAGAAAAGTTCGGAGTAGGTATTAAAATCCATGGAGAAGAAATAAAAACTTTGAGGTTCGCCGATGACATTGTAATTGTGTCAGAGACAGCAAAGGACTTGGAAGAGCAATTGAATGGAATGGACTGTGTCTTGAGAGGAGTATATAAGATGAACATCAACAAAAGCAAAACGAGGATAATGGAATGTAGTCGAATTGAGTCGGGTGACGCTGAGGGAATTGGATTAGTAAATGAGACACTTAAAATAGTAAAGGAGTATTGCTATTTGGGGAACAAAATAACTGATGATAGTCGAAGTAGAGAGGATATAAAATGTAGACTGGCAATGGCAAGGAAAGCGTTTCTGAAGAAGAGAAATTTGTTAACATCGAGTATAGATTTAAGTGTCAGGAAGTCGCTTCTGAAAGTATTTGTATGGAGTGTAGCCGTGTATGGAAGTGAAAGAAGAGAATAGAAGCTTTCGAAATGTGGTGCTACAGAAGAATGCTGAAGATTAGATGGGTAGATCATATAACAAATCAGGAGGTATTAAATAGAATTGGGGAGAAGAGGAGTTTGTGGCACAACTTGACTAGAAGAAGGGATCGGTTGGTAGGGCATGTTCTGAGGCATCAAGGGATCACTAATTTGGTACTGGAGGACAGCGTGGAGGGTAAAAATCGCAGAGGGAGACCATGAAATGAATACACTAAACAGATTCAGAAGGTTGTAGGCTGCAGTAGGTACTGGGAGATGAAGAAGCTTGCACAGGATAGAATACCACGGAGAGCTGCATCAAACCAGTCTCAGGACCGAAGACCACAACAACAACAACACTGCAAGATCACGGGTTAATGTGAGCGCGAGAAAAGCCATTGCTAATGTGGAATGCTGACACATTAATAACAGGTGTAGTCGCCAGACTGTTCAATGCGAGCTTTGTAACTTGCATGCACTGTGTCGAACAGGTCCCAGATTTCACTTTGTGGTTTGGAGTCCTGCCACGTGTTGCATTTGGTCTGTTAAAACAGGGACGATTAAGGCTTTTTTGCGGATAACGCTGCAGTTGTCGTCCGACGATGTGCTATATGTGTTCGAGGGCAGACTGATCTGGCGATCGATCAGGTCAAGGTAAAGACGAGTCGTAGAGCATGTTGGGTTACAACAGTGGTCTGTGGGCGAGCGTTATCCTGTTGGAACACACCCGCTTGAATGCTGTTCATGAATGAAAGCACAACAGGTCGGATCACCAGACAGGTACAAATGTGCAGTCAGGGTGCGAAAGATAGCCACCGGGTTGCCCATGTCGGAACATGCAATCTCGCCCCAGACCACAGCACCAGTGTGTCTCGCCCAGAGACAAGTTGGTTGCAGGCCCTCAACTAGCATCTTTCTGACCAACTCAAGGCCGTCACTGGCACCGAAGCAGAACCAGCTTTCATTATAAAACACAACAGATGTCCATCCCGCCCTCCAATGACCCCTCGCACGACACGACTGAAGTCGCATATGGCGGTGGTTTGGAGTCAGTGGAATGCAAGTTACAGTCCGTCTGACTCGGAGCTGCCCTTGAAGTAACCAGTTTGTTCGTTGTGTCTCTGAGGTGCCGCCTCCTGCTCAGATTGCTGCTGCAGATGCAGTATGACGCGCCGAAGTCATAGGCCGAACACGGTGGCCTTCCCTCTCTGTAGAGCCACACAGTCCTCCCCGTCTTTTTGCGACCGTAGCCACCGCTGCCAGGAATCGCCCACAGCGGTTACATTCCTGCCAACTCCTCTTGCAACATCGGAGAATGAACATCCAGTATCTTTTAGGCTAATACATGACTCTTCCAAACGCAGTGAGATGATTATAATGACGTCTCTGTCGCCTTGAAGCCATCCTTGAATAACACCAACTCCCCACGTCCTGTTTCAAAGGTAACTAAGGCTCAAGACCGTTAAAGCATGTATTTAAAGCAAACCTAATTTACATCCTCACAATGTCGCCACTAGCAGCGCTCTATGCGACTGGCGCGAAATTTGAATAGACACAATTTTTCAGATGCAGAAATGTGGTGTCACCGCCAGACACCACACTTGCTAGGTGGTAGCCTTTAAATCGGCCGCGGTCCGTTAGTATACGTCGGACCCGCGTGTCGCCACTATCAGTGATTGCAGACCGAGCGCCGCCACACGGCAGGTCTAGAGAGACTTGCTAGCACTCGCCCCAGTTGTACAGCCGACTTTGCTAGCGATGGTTCACTGACTACATACGCTCTCATTTGCAGAGACGACCCTTCAGCTACCTCATTTGCTACGACCTAGCAAGGCGCTATATTCAGTTCCTATAAGTAATAACTTCAAGAATGTATTCTGAACAGACAATATTGTGAATCATGTACCGTCAAGAGCGAGGTTCATCATTAATGGATTAAAGTATCAAACTAATTACGTCCGATTTCTGAATTCTCATTCCTTGTCATGTTCCAGACCTCACGTCAGTATAGTTCTTCCCTCCTCACGCCAGCCTGCGTGAGTTAAAACGCGTGCATTTCGACCTCCAGTAGTAACTCTTTCTTGGTGATGCGATTTTTTTTCGTCAGTTTATCTTACGCAGTTTCTGGTCAGAAATCTATTACAGTAGCTGAACAGCATACAGTGTGCCTTTTCGAAATTTACTGCCAACGGATTGGTTAGTTTGGACTTATTAATGTCCCTACACATTTAGCTAACAGTTCGTTTGTAAAAATTGCTCAGTTTGCTAATTATGACCTATTTATATCGTATGGAAAAAGAAATCCCTTTAGCGTTTGCTATGTTACTGATGTTTCTGACGACATATTCGTAATGAACACCACACTTTCGAAAGTTAAATTTATGGGCGAGAATTATCGGAACTCTTTGAAATAAGAACGGGAGTGCGACAGGGGAACGGGATCTTGCCGTTGCTGTTCAAATACGCTCTTGAGAAAGTAGCCAGAGAATGGAAGACAAATATTAAGAGTGGTATAAGACTGAGTTGCAAAAAGAGGAATCTTAAAGTAAATTGCATTGCTTTTGCAGATGATATGGCGCTGCTTGCTGAAACAATGGAAGAAGCAGGGGAGCAAATCCTTGAACTAAAGAAACAAGCAGCTAAAATAGGTCTTCACATCTCCTTTGGAAAAACAAAGATATTGACAAAAATCAAGCACTCATGTAAATACCTCAAAGTTCAAGAACAAAAGATTGAAATAGTAAAAGCATTCAAATATCTCGAAGAATGGATTAGTTGGAATGCCGGGAAAAGCAAAGCAATGGAATCCACAAAAATTGAAAACTTGAACTGGCCTTCCAACTAACAAAAAATACATAAAACAAAAATGCCTTTCATGGGAGTCCAAAATTACACATTATAGGACAGTGATTAAGTCGAAGCACTGTATGCAGCAGAAACACTAAACATGAATTTCAAAGGCCAAATGGAGAAACTTGAGCTAAAGGAAAGAAAAATTGTAAGAAAAATCATAGGACCAAAATTGCAAGAAAATAAGATTATATACATCAGAAATGAAACTCTCTACAATAAAATTGAAAAACTTTCAGGTACTGTGCGAAAAAGGAGGATAAATGTTTATGGTCATCTTCTTAGAATGAATTCCAGCAGGTTAACCAAACAAATCTTTGACTTTTTCTGTAACCGCAAAACGAAACCCAACTGGTTTAAATAAACTGAGAAAGACCTAGTAGAATTAAAGGTCTCAGAAAATTTACTTATCGATCGTACAGCTAAATTAATTACTGAAGCTGAAAACATAAGCTTCCAAGACAAATATACACAAAAGTGCAGATCCGTCATGTCAGAAGAAGACAGGAAAGGAAGATAATAAAGAATGAAGAGAATGAAGAAATACTGGGCCCTAAGAAAAGAACAACGCACAAAGAAATGATTAATCCAGCGTACCCCAAAAGAGGATGAAACGAAAGAAGAAGAACGCTAGAAAACATATGGGCTCTTAATACAGAATTTTGTAGCACAGTACCTCTAGTTAATTTCCAGTTTAATGATGACTGATGGCTCAAGACATCATTCTCTGTTCATTCTCTGTGGACTGCCATCTTAAAATGTGGGGTACTTGCACACATTTCTGGTTGTCCGATTGTTAGAGTATTCCGTGTGGTCATTGAAGGCCACCATAAAGGCGCAAAAGGCAGATGTGGGAGTCGTTAAGAGCGAAAAGCGGGCTGAAGTTAATTAGCGCTCGTGTGTCCCGAATTACGCCGGCGAGTGAGCCAGGGGGGCGTGGCTTCCGCTGATGACGCAACTGGCCGATTCTCTGAGCACCACTGAACTGTCATTACGTTGAGTCGTGGGCCTGTTGTTACTGCCACTGTGACAATGAACACACACACATGCGCGCCGTGTACTCTCTACTCTGCATCGACAAGGTCACCAGTGTGGACTTTACACCACTTCACCTCACTGCCACGTAATGGAACTGGGTAACTGCGCTGGCAGCTATTTGAACCGAGTGAGCTTATGCCATTAGAGAAAGTTCGGCATACAGAATGCAGTGCTTAAATCCGGACAAATAAAACTGTTCTTTAAAGGTAAATTTATTAAAACAAACTACCAATGAAAATGAAATTCTTTTAATAAATGAAAAGCACCAGTTTGCTTTTGTTCTACAATATTACTTTTATTGTTAACCGGTTTTCGACTTACAAGGCCATCTTCAGTCATTTACTGAGTATTATCACCAAAGAAGTTAAATGTTAGCAGACAACATTGGAAGAGAAGTAACACATCTATACTGAAGTAGAAACATCTTTGCAATGAAAAACTAAAGACCGAACAGTACTTAAATAACAATGGAGTAGACAGGAAAACCTTTAGCACAAAATAGGAATAGCATGCCTACATAACAGTTTATATTAATAAAAAAACAAATAAAATAAAATAAAATTTGTACTAGACAAGGCTGCATCAGGAGGTATGAAACATCGAGAGTGATACACAACCAATTAAAAGAAGAGACAGTTATCAATGAAAGTGTTGAGCTAGCACAGACAAGGACCAGTTATTAGCTAACAGTGGGGTATACAAAATGACCTGTTCTGATTGTGACAAATTTTACATTGGTCAGTCAGGCAGAGACATATCAACTAGGCTGGCTGAACATGAACGCAGCTGGAGGTTGCAGAATTCAGACTCTGCATTTGTTGAGCATGTACTGAGTGAGGCTCACAACTACCAGTCAGTGTCCCGTGTACTTCAATTAGCAAACAAAGGCCATAAACGCAACCTGCTGGAAGCCCTGGAAATTAACAAACATCTTGCTCACAGTCCAGATCTCATCCTAAATGACCAGACACAGCTCAACACTTCCCCTCTCTTAAACTTCATATAAGCATCTTTGTTGTTCATTACTTCCCACACTCTCTCTTCCTACATATTCCCATTTTCCTGTATTCATTAAGTTGTTTTGTTTGTTGAAGTTGTCTTTGTACTCCACATAGACTGTAGTTTCAATAGTTAAGGCTTTCTTTTAACTGGTACTTGTATTACTGTCCATGTTTAACACCCCTTGTAGATGTCTCATCAAATACTGTTCATATTTTACTTTGCTCATTTATTTAATGAAAACTGCTACACAGCCACTGCTTTGATTATAATGTTAATGTTAAAATGCAGTACCACCACACTCTCAAACTGTAGGTTCCCTCAAACATCTCCATTTTCCTGCATTTATTAATTTCTGTTTATCTTATTGACATTGCTTAAGTTCCTTATGTATTCTGTATTTACATTCATAGCTGTCTCTTCTTTTAATTGGTTGGTTATCACTCTCCATGTTTCATACCTCCTGATGCAGCCTTGTCTAGTACAAATTTTATTTTATTTTATTACTTTTTATTATTAATGGAAACTGTTATGTAGCCATGCTATTCCTATTTTGTGCTAAAGGTTTTCCTGTCTACTCCATTGTTATTTATGTACTATTCAGTTTTTAGTTTTTCATTGCAAAGATGTTACTTACTGTATGTTTCTACTTCAAATTAGATGTGTAACTTCTGGTGCTAACGATCGCCGGCCGCGGTGGCCGTGCTGTTCTGGCGCTGCAGTCCGGAACCGCGGGACTGTTACGGTCGCAGCTTCGAATCCTGCCTCGGGCATGGATGTTTGTGATGTCCTTAGGTTAGTTAGGTTTAAGTAGTTCTAAGTCCTAGGGGTCTTATGACCTAAGATGTTGAGTCCCATAGTGCTCAGAGCCATTTGAACCATTTTTTTGCTAATACTCAGTAAATGTCTGAAGATGGCCTTGTCAGCCGAAAACCGCTTAACAACAAGAGTAATATTGTAGAACAAAAGCAAACTAGTGCTATTCATTTATTATAATGTTGTGCTACCAAGAATCGACGGAAGATTCTGCTACTATGAAAATCCTTTTGTATGTAAGTGGTGGTAATTTTCAAGAGTAACATTACCCGACGTAAGCCTTTCAGCAGCAATGATTGCCTCCACTTTTGTCCTGAAGCGATCGCACGCACTCTTTAAAACAGCGCTGTCCATATTCGCGAATGCTGCTTCGATATCGGTCCGTACAGATACGACATTCGGGTGCCTGGCGTTATTGGTAACTCATTCGCATACGCTCCCCACATAGCAGTGGAACAGGAGGTTCAAATCCGGGCTGTTCGGGGGGGGGGGGGGGGGAAGCAGAACATGTAAACGGCCGGTCGGGGTGACCGAGCGGTTCTAGGCGCTTCAGTCTAGAACCGCGCAACTACTACGGTCGCAGGTTCAAATCCTGCCTTGGGCATGGATGTGTCTGGCGTCCTTAGATTGATTAGGTTTAAGTAGATCTAAGTGCTAGGGGACTGATGACCTCAGATGTTAAGTCACATAGTGCTCAGAGCCATTTGAACCATTTTTTGAACATGTAAACGCTATCCGAAAGCCACTTTGGACTAAACGGCTCGTATGAGCCGGTACACCATCCTGTTGAAATACATATCGTCTTCCCGAGACCACAGTTACCATCCCCTGTTTCACTACATTCGTCAAAACTTGCAGATGCACTTCTTTTGTGATTCTTTTCAAAGAAATGTGGTGATGTGATATTACCCTCGCTCGACACTACACCTACGACGTGAACCCCAGAGCTCTCCGAAGCATTATACATGGACACAAATCGTAAGTCGTTGATCTCGGGTACCCGAAGAATCGAACTATTTTAGTGGGCGAACGCCCAGCTCCAAGACTTTCGACCACCGCGGCTCCTCGATTGTGTTCCGCACTTGCCATGAAGAAGGAAGTGCGTGGCAGTTGTGTCAGGTGGGCTGCGTTCATTAAGGCGAAGCCCCTCAGCGGGCCCTCCTACCTGGCAGGAGACATCGCTGTTCTGGGCACCTTTACTCGCTCACAGTGCGCTCAGAACAGAAAAGACTTCATGCGATCGACAGGCATACTAGAGACGCTGCCCAACACACTAGTGCAAATCTTCATCAGATTTTCACAGTGGTTTCCATTTAGCGACCGATCGTTCCTTACTTTCAGAGTAACCCTCGAATCTATGTCGTGGCAGCCTCAGGCTGAGGAGCAGTACTTACGAAACAGCGAAACGCTGCAGTGAAGCACATGTTTCGCAGCAGTATTATATTTCCTAAGGGTACTCTCAATGAGTCCCAGCTTGGAATGTTTATTTTCTACAACTGGTTTTATTTATTTAGTTAGTTAAACTGGCAAGATTAGAGCCATCAGGCCCTCTCTTACATCTAACCAGGCATTCTACTTATTTTACAGTCATATGTTTTAGTAGGCATGTTAAACTACATCTAATACAAAAGTGAGATAAACAATTAGAAAGGTACACCTCGAAAAATACATTATTGAAGAGAAAGATTTTAGATAGGAGTGCTGGCAGCAGGGAGTATGAGGGAGACTCATGGTGAAGGGAGGAGAAGAATAGAGAGGAAAATATAAAGGAAAAGAAGACTGCGTGGCAAATAGAGATAGATGAAGAGGAAGGCATCTCAGGAGCAAGCTATAGGTCATTCCAAACAGATACAATTTAGGTTTTACTGTCTTTAGTGATTGATCGCTAATCTTGTATTCAATCATCTATATCTACATCTGCATACATACTCCCCAAACCACAGTATGGCGGACGCTAACCTGTACCGCTAA
Organism: Schistocerca gregaria; assembly: GCF_023897955.1. Taxonomy (NCBI): domain Eukaryota; kingdom Metazoa; phylum Arthropoda; class Insecta; order Orthoptera; family Acrididae; genus Schistocerca; species Schistocerca gregaria. The sequence goes on from NC_064928.1 coordinate 83,739,906, forward strand.
TAGTCATTTCCTGTAACGTTCCACTCGCGGATGAAGTGAGGCAAAAACGGCCATCTATATGCTTCCGAACGAGCCCTAATTTCTCTTATCTTGACTTCGAGGTCCTTATGTGAAGTGTACATTGGCGTCAGTAGAATCGTTCTGCAGTCGGCAGCAAATGCCTGTTCTCTAAATCTTTCCAGCAGTACTTCACGAAAAGAACGTCGTCTTTTCTCCAGGGATTACCATTTTAGTATACGGAAGCTTCTCCGCAGCAACCGAGAGTTGATAGAAATTACTTTTAATTAATCTGGCAGCACTCTTGTCACTTGAGTCGCCTTCCCTCAATCTGCCCAACTGAGGGTCCCAAACAATCGAGCAGTATTCAAGAATGGTTCGCACAGCGGTTCTCTGTGTGGTCTTCTTTGCAGGCGGGCTAGACTTTCATAAAACTCTCCCAGTAACGCTAAGACGATCATTCACCTTCCCTACTACCGTTCCTGCGTGTCCGTTAGATTTCACATCCCTTTGATAATTCTTGGGAACATTTCTAGTGAAGAATATCAGCGATCTCAATAAAATATGTTGAAATTGAATTACAAACAGTCTTGAACATATAGCATAGCCTCGGGAAAAAGGACTGCAAAAATTAACTTATCGATATCCAAGAACAAAGAAGCGTTATAAGCGCTCTTAGAATCGCATTAATTGTAATCTTTGTCTCCTGGCATGAAATAAAATCATGTTTTTTGTTTCACTTCTTGGTTCTGATGTGTTAGCTGACAGGAGCATGTAAATCACGGTCTGTACAATTATCTGTAGAGTTACTATAATTTTTGTTAAATATGTATCCAAATAATTACTGTAGAGTGTGTTTTTGTAAGTAGCAAGAAAGTACCTTCCCTATCTATGATTTAATTACGTAATAATTAAATGTTGCCCTGGCCATTTTGTGTACGTGCATTGTTGAAGTGAAGCCATTAATGATAAAATGGCTCTAAGCACTATGGGACTTGACATCTGAGGTCATCAGTCTTAGACTTGGAACTACTTAAACGTAACTAACCTAAGGACATCACACACATCCACGCCCCAGGCAGGATTCGAACCTGCGACCGTAGCAGCAGCGCGGTTCCGCACTGAAGCGCCTAGAACCGCTCGGCCACAGCGGTCGGCAACGATAAAATGATTAAACCCTTTTAGTAGTCATTTAACTCTGAAAGTGTTGAAGTGATTAATCTCAATAAATACAAAACGGCGTATTGTAATATTTTCCAATTTAATTTTTAGGCCAGAGGTATATTTTCTATAAATGTATACGTTGCCATAGGCAGCTATACTGGAGCATCAAGCCTCACAAAAAAGGAATTAATTAGCATTGTGTGTAATTGGCTTATAGCGTAACATTAAAGAAAGCCTTTTGTATGTACAGTTTTTTTTTTTTAAATTACCGCTACCAGTCAAAAACGTTGCCAAGTATTGTATTACTTATTTATTTAGCGACATGTTTCGAGGTAATACCTCATCTCCAGGCTAAAAAGGATTGCAACAACAACTTTACAATAAGGCCATACTGATATTACATAGTGTTTTCGTAAATGCTGTGGTCATCCTGTGGAAGAAGTCCAATAAGTCTTTTATTGCACTTGACACTGTTTTTAATTCGGCTTAGTCGTATTGCTTCGCAAAGTTACGGCTTGGTATGTAATGGACGTGGCGGTGTCTGCCTGCACAGTCTTGATACTGTATTCGAACATTAGATAATTGTTTTCCTTACTCATCCGCATGAACTTACATCTTTATAAATTTAGAGTAAACTGCGATAGGTTTCAAGTGTCTCACTGCTGGTGAGTGCCGGGAGTTTGAGACGATTACCTATTCTTTCGCTCTTACTTTCAAAGAAATTAATTCAGTATGGTAAAGCGTCTCATGTCCAAGAGTAATAAGATGTGAAACATGTCTTACGCAACAAAAGGCGATTGCACAGCTAATGGAACGGTCAATATGCCTGTATGGCTTGTGATAGGAGGGCAGTCAATAATGGAATTAGAAATACGACCCGAAAATTGTATGTAAGAAATCAGTCTGACTTTATGTGAATATTTCATAGGGTGTTGGCCCCTGATGGCAGGAAAAGGACTGGTCCTTCAATTACGGAGATTATGCCTCCCCCGCCAGGACCTCGCACTGCGTCTGTAAAGTGAATCTTTCATGCGAGGGGAAACTGGAATAAAGCCCCTAATAATCTCAACATGATGTATATTTAACATTCATACCCTTTTATCGGAAAGAGAAAACGAAGATTTGAATGTCAGAGAGTGAGCCAATGATACAGGTTAGTAGAGGTCAAGGGTCACCATGACCTCTCCGACTCGACATTACACCAGTCAATTCCAGGCGTATAAGCTTGATCAATACATACACCATTGAGTGTGAAATGGAGACCTTAAACATTTAATGAATATTACAGTTATCCTGATACGTATTGTAACTTGTCACTACTTTCCACCTTCAGCCTACGAAAAGTTCCTAAAGCACAATAATGTTTAAACACGACCCATTATCTGGTTTAGCTGCAGTCTCGTAGTGCACATTGAGATTACTTCCCCACAGTCCTCGGAACGTAAATAGAACTTTCAAAACACCAAAGAGTCAGGTTCATTATACTGCTTGGATGTATAAGAAGCATGTGGGGGAATAGCTAAGCAAAAACTATTGTTTTAACGCACTCATAAGTAAACTAAAAACAATAGTTCGTACAATTTCTGTAGTTTCTATACTTTTAGTATATTACACCAACATAAACGTAGAAAAAAGAAAAAAAAACAAAAAAAAACAGTACAATGCAGCAGTTAGAGAAATGTGCGCTGCAGAAGGGAAATGGTTCAAATGGCTGTAAGCACTATGGGGCATAACACCTGCGGTCATCAGTCCCCTATAACTTAGAACTACTTAAACCTAGCTAACGTAAGGACATCACATATCCATGCCCGAGGCAGGAGGCGCGGTTTCAGACTGAAGCGCCTAGAACGGCTCGGCCACAGCGACCGGCTGCAGAAAGGAAGCTTATATCAAATACACTTGAGCGAAAATAATCGCAATTAGAATTAGGCTATTGGAATGTTTTTAAACAGTAATATGGAATATGTAATCACTTGTATTTTCACATTTTAGAATTTTTAGAATGTTCTTTTATTGGAGAAACAGTCTTATCGAACAGCCTCTGGGCGCTTCTCCAGTACATGAAACCTGATTGCAAGTACTGTAGCCAAAACAACTGTACCACAATTCTTCGTCTTTACCGTTTTCTCCACAGGTGCAACGTAATTCATTACTCGTTGCTAGGCGCCGATTTGTGTTATCTTAATTTTGTTCTACAAACTGAAATGTTGTGTTGTTAGGTATCAGATGACTACTTACGGCCGAAACCGATAGTGCTAATAAAATCGAGTTATTGCAGTTCAGTGTCATCAGTTTTGTGAAACATATAGCGACTGTTGAAAAACTGCCTTCACTACGTGTAAGGAGCACCTTCTTTGACTCGTGATGGAAGCATTCTGAGTCCCATTTCCGAACCTACCGATTTCTTAAGTTTTGAATAACGATCATTAGCATAAAAATCATCATCAATTGCGTCCAAAGACTTCCCCCATAAGAAGTCACCCTCATTTTGTCTGCTGCCTTGTCAAAATGGCAGAGAAGCGGCCACACGTTCAGGGGACTATCTTGGTGTGTGAAACTGCCCCTAAAAGGTGGAATAATCAGCAGCGATCAATGGAATGAGGATGCAGGAGCAAATAGGAACCACTACACTAGAGATACATAATGTTTATTTGGCTTGTAACTGAAAAAGTGTCATGATGATATCTCGATTAGCACAAGATTGCGGACTAGATGACCATGAGATCAACTGGCATGTGCAGAAGTTTGAACTTGCTAGGAGAGCTATAAAACCTAAAGAGAAAAATGCAGAGGCTCAATCTATATGTGGGATCAGTGAAATGAAATGGAAAGAAGATAACGTTTTCTGGTCAGAAGAGTATAGGTTAATGTCAACAGCAGTGGAATGAAATGAAAATAAGGGAACGATTTCCTGTCAGATGAGTGTAGAGTAATGTCACAGCAGTAGAAAATGGTATAAGGGGAGTAGTAGTGAGTAGAAAGATAGGGGATTGAATGAGTTACTGTGAGTAGTTCAGTCATAAGTTTGTTCTGATCAGACTCAAGAACAAGAGTTCGGATATAAATAACGACGCCAATTGCAGAAAATGAAGAGTCAGAGAAAGCAGACAGAGAAAGCATTTGGGGATACTGAACCATTCATCGAGTATGAAAAAGGGGGGCGGGAGGTGAAAGTATGATAACGATATTGGATTGGAATGTGCTTTTAGGAAAAGCAGTGGAAGAAAGGCTTGGCAATAGGTATAAGAGAGGAGAAAGACTAATTGAACTCTGCAATATATTTCAGGTAGTAACAGAGATTACTCTGTTCAAGAATCACAAGCGGAGGAGGTATGCTTGGAAAAGGCTCGTAGACAAGGGATGATTCCAGCTGGATTACATCATGGTCAGACACAGAGTCCGAAATTAGGTATTTGAATGCAAGACGTACCCAGGATCAGACATAAACTCAGAGCACAACTTAATAATGACGAAGAAATCACTGAAGTTTAAGAGAATCGTACGGAAGATTCAGCGTAGAAGCAAGGAGATATTCAGTAATGACTAAAAGCGTTTGAAGTTTTCCAAAGATGTGGGTGCAGCGATAAGGATTGCCACAGTAGGCAGTTCAGGTGAAGAGGCTTAGAGATATGCATAAAGGCTAATCACAGTTGTTGCACGTACAGGCAGAGGTATAAGCGAGCTGCGAAGAAACCTTGCGTAGCAGAAAAAATATTTCAAACGATCTACAAAAGAAGGAAATACAGATATGTTCAGGGAAAGACACGAATGCAGCGATAGAAATGTCTTGCGATTAAAATAGACAGAAAGTGCAGGGAAGCCAAAGTTAAATGGGTGCTGGAAATGTGTTAAAAAATCGAAAAAGAAATGATTATTGGAAGGTGAAAATAATCTGCAGTGAAGTAAAAGGCAAGGTCGTCAATATTAAGAGTGCAATGGGGATTTCACTGCTAAATGCAGAGGAGAGAGCGAATACGTGGAAAGAGTACACTGAAGGCATCTCCGAGGGTTGTCCAGAAAGTAAGTTACGATCGGTCGCGAAATGGAAACAACAGTGAAAATCAGAAATGTTTTATTTGCAACAGTCTTACACATACTTACATAGTCGGCGCTCCAACTTCGAGTGTTGTCGTAGAGTTGTATCAACTTTCCAATGTCCTCGTCATAGAAAGCAGCCGCAGCGCTTTCGGCCAGTTATCTGCTCTGGTCTGCACTGGTCTGTGGAAAAATTTTGTCTTCATAGCCAGCGGTTCTTGTGAATAGAGGGGGAGCCAATTACGGACTGTATTGTGGGTGATCAAAAAATTCTCATCGGAAACGTAGCAGGATAGCCTTCATTGCCCCTGCAGTGTACGGCCGAGAATTGGCATGAAGAAGGAACTGCTCGACAGTTGTGTTATGTGGGCTGCATGACACCAGGCAACATCTCTAACCAGGCACTCATACTTGGCGGGTGATGCTATTCCCTACGCATCTTTACGTGCTCACTGTTCACTCAAAACTGAAAAGAGTGACGCGACACGATCGACGGGTATATTAGAGAGACTTCCCAGCATATCTGTGCAAACCTTTAGAGAATTTTCACAGTGGTTTCCATTTCGTGACCTATCGGAACTTACTTTCTGGACAACCCTCGTATGAAGGGAAGGAAATGTCTGACGACGTGATTGAACAGGATCCAGAGCCGGTATGGAATCAGGAATGGCTGGAGCAGAAGTGTAAGGATTTGGAAATATATTTCCCAAGTGTAAAAATAGATGCCACCTACAGGAAAATTGAAAAAAGGCCTTCAGAGAAAAGAGAAGCAGCTGTATGAATATCAAGAGCTGAGTCCGAACCAAAGAAGAGAAATCTGAAATGTGGAATGGATATACAGACCAGCTAAACAAGAGAAATGAACTTGACGGCAAGTGAAAGAGGACGTAGATGAAGACGAGATGGGAGGGCATGAAAGAGAAGCAGTGGTTGAGAAGGTATTGAGACAAGGTTGTAGCCTATCGCAAACGTTATTCAATCTGAATATTGAACAAGCACAAAAGGAAACCAAAGAAAAAATTGGAGTCTGAATTAAAGTTCAGGGAGAAGATATAAAAACTTTTATGTGTGCCGATGACATTGTAATTCTGTCAGACAGAAAAGGACTTGGAAGATTAATTGCGTGGAATAGACAGTACCCCGAAAAGAACATTTAAAAAAGCAAAGCAATCCTAATAGAATGTAGATGCACTAAATTAGGTGATGTGAAACGTCCCCTTTGAACAATTATACACGAATGTGCTTAAACTGACACACAATATTTTTTTGAGCAACGAAATCTGACTTTCAATAATCCCTACAAAAGAATGGCCCTGACTAACATTAACCTATACCTTTCACAAATCACTTACCTCACCAAAAATGTCCGTTACTCGAACTACTGCAATACAGCGAGCGCCACTACTGCCAGCTCAATAAAAGATTCAAACTACTGAAAGCTCTTACTACTGATAGGCATAGTTAGCAAATGACAGATTTTGATACAGAACAAACAATGTATTTACCTTAATAGTCATAATATATATATCAGTTCATGACATCCAGTCTTACAAATTTCAAAACTCCGCCATTTCTCTCCCCACATCCACCACTGCTGGCGGCTCACCTTCAACTGCGCAACGCTACGCGCTGTTAACATCCAGCCGCCCAACACTACAATGGCGAGTATTACAACAATGCCAACCAGCCACTGACTGCACACAGCACAGCCAGTGATTTTTCATACAGAGCGCTATGTGGCGTTACCAATAAAAAAAACCTAAACAGCCTACTTACGGATGTTGAGGGAATAAGATAGGGAATGGAGACGCTTAAAGTAATAGATGAGTTTTGCTATTTGGGCAGCAAAAGAGCCAATGATGGCCAAAGTAGAGAGGATATAAAATATAGACCGGCAACAGCAGGAAAAGCGTTCCTGAAGAAGAGACATTTGTGGGCATCGAATAAAGACTCAAGTATTACGAAGTCTTGTTTGAAAGTATTTCAACGGAGTATAGTCAAGTATGGAAGTGGAATATGGATAAGAAACAGTTATGTCGGAAGAAAATAGAAGCCTTTGTTACAGAAGATTTGGTGGATAGACCACGTAGCTAATGAGGAGGTGCTCAACAGAATAGGGGAAAACGTGAATTTGAGGCAAAACCTGAGTAAAGGAAGGGATTGGTTTATAAGGTGCCTTCTGAGACGTCGAAGGATCACCAATTTATTGTTAGAGGGAAGCGTGGAGGGAAAGATCGTAGAGGGAGACCAAGAGATGAAAATAGTACTCAGATTCAGAATGATGTATGGTGCAGTAGTTATTCGGATATGAAAAGCTCTGTATACAGTAGCATGTAGAGCTGCTTCAAGCCAGTCTTAGGACTGAAGAGCACAACAAGATGGAAGAGACAGAAGATCCAGGATTAGAGTCAGAATTTAAGGAGCTCTGGAAGTCTTGAGGTCAAATAAGGCAGAAAGAGTAGACAGTATTCCACTGGTAACTCTAAAATCACTGGGGAAAGTGGCAACCAAATGGTCATGTTGGAAAGAGCGTAAGACTGGCGACATACGATCAGACATCCTGAAATATAACCCACACAGTTCTGATGATGACAAGGGCCGATAAGTGCGAGAATTATCGCACAATCAACTTAACAGCTCATACATCCAAGCTGCAGATACGAATAGTATACTGATGAATGCAAAAGAAAATTGAAGGTATGTTAGATGTCGACCAGTTTGGATTTTGGAGGCAGTCTCGACTCTGAGATTGATTATTATGGAAGCAAGACTGAAGAAAAGTCAAGGAATGTTCATAGGATTTGTCATGTTGGAAAAAAGCGTTCGACAATGTGAAATGGTCCGAAATGTTACAAATTTTAACAGAAGTAGGTGTCAGCTACACACAGGCTGTTAACAGCAGTTTTAGTCCCTCATTACATGCTATTGTGAAAGACATAGTGTTTGTTGCAGCATGTCTTACAAGCTAACGATTACACTTGTCTCGCTTCCTCTGGTTTTCCGTCACACTCCGCTTCCTTCTGAATGCATATTCTCATTTTGCATATAATGTCTTAATGTGCTGATGACCTGACACACTTCCGGCATACTGGTTGGCTTCCTGCTTCTGCCTCTATCTCTTGTACGGCTTGACTTTGCCTGTGACGATGTGAGTGAGTATTAATAACTTTTTTTCTAATTTCTCCTCTTCAAAACAAGTCGTCCAGTATTTTCTCTTTCTTTCACTTATTATTGATTAGTCTGAACCTGTCGTTTAATTAAAAAATTTACTCTATAATTGTTTTATGGTATGATTCCAACCTATGTCTTGTAAATTAGTTAGTTTCATTAATATAGTTTGTCATTCTGTCCTGGTTGCCTACACTATTTACGCTTACATTAATTATTCCTAGTTCATATCCACTACACAGGTATGTGATGGATGTTGGCCTCATTTGAAAGAGATATCTTATGTTTTATGCAAAAGTAAGTTCACAAACGAACAACAGAACGAAGGTTGTGTTTGTCGTTGATATACTGAAAATAACTGAATTTTTCTTTCTCGTTATATTGCATCACATTGTTGCATTATTTGGCTGGTTTTTCTAAAGTTGCCCTCTACTGCTCACATTTTCCCTAAGAACAACTGTATTTCACATGAGTGGTTGTTCATTTGCATCACCCTCGTTGGACAAATATTAACATTTTCTCTAATATAATCTTTTAAATCTACTACAGACGTAATGATATGAGCAGATTTCTATCTAGACACTCACAATGCTTCTTGAATTTGTGTCTATGTCCATTTTCTGATTGTTTTTTATTTCATAGGACATGGTTGTACAGTGTAACGCTGGTATTTCTCATTTATTCCTACCACAAGATATTGTATTTTAATGTGCAATCTAGCTTGAGCAATATCCACTCTTACATCGGATATGCGATAAAATAAAGCTACATTCTTCTTGGTTAAAGGAATAACATGTTGTAGTCCCTCTGGAAAGTCTCTTTGTGATTTATGCAATGTCTGTGGGTTTAATAACGTTGCACTCAGTTGCCCATGAGTAGCATGGTGAACTGCTTCATGCAAAGTGTCCACCTCAATTCATCCATCGTCCGATCTGCCTGACAAGGTTTCTAACGATGTACCTATTACGACTTTCTCATTTAGTTCACATCACCAAGTTTGTGTTCGAAATCCAAGCCACCTCGTTTTTTTACTTGTTAGCATCTGTGGTACTAGTTCTGTTAGCTGTTGCAACTGACTCCTCAATTCCTCATACAAGAGTTTCAATTCCTGAGAGAAAAGGACGTACCACCAATCACCTTCCCCCTTTATACAAGCAAATAAACACGGAACATGACAATTAAAGAAAATTAGGATTAAGCTAAGTAACTAACAAATACCATATGCGCATTTTACTAAAATTTACGCTATTTCCTAGAACTGAATGCATACGGCACCTTTCTCTGCTGTTCCTATCACCTTGGTAATTCTTCTTTCCGCAACGACTGAATAAATCTGCCGTAGTTCATCAATTTCACTTCTAAACGGCTTGACGCTAGTTATATGGACTACGGAAGCACTAGTTGGCCACTGTAATTTTAGGTTGACTGGCGAAGTCATTTCGATAACTTGGTTGTGCCCATTATATTTTGTGAAAACTTTATCGTTTTAGCTTAAGGAGTATAAAGATTAGGAAGTAACACCCACTGTCTTCTTCTATGTGTGGTAGTTGACATTTCCATTGCCCAATACATTCTTCCTTCGCTAAAGCTTTTGCGTTGCATGCCTTACGCTTTCCGAAATTTCTATCAATTCTTCGCAAAATTTTCACAGGTGCTCTCTATAGGCCCAGTTTAGGTTGAACTACGTCAGAAGGTGACGACATTTGTAGCCCAATACGATGTTGTATGGCAAGTGCCCAGTTCCGGCATGAAATTTTGAATTATGAGCACTGACAACAAAACTTGAATATACTTTCCATTTAAGCCATTAGGCTTAATATTTTGGATAAAGCATGGTGAACTCATTCTGTCTGTCTCATTCTGATGGAACAGGCTGGTCTGCAACTACATCATTTTCAATAAATGACATAACTGTTTCATTATTTGGATACAAAGTTACCTCCCTGGTCTGTAATAAAGGTTTCTGCCACACCAAATTTCAGTAACCAGTTGTTACCATGGTGTATGCTAATGTACTCGCCTTCTTATCCGATATGGCCACCATAACTAAATATCGTGGAAAATCATCCAACAAGGTAAGCAAATATTTATTACCCACTTGCGTTCTATTAAAAGGTCCTAAAACATCTTAGAATAGAAAATGGTTTGTCAGCTTCTGGTAGTCTCTGTAAATCAATTTCCTGACGACTGCAATCCGCTCTACATTACTGGTAGCCATTTTACACCAAAATCTTTCAACTAGATGCCTATCAGTTGTTCTTTTCCCTTTGTGACCCGATAAGATGTGGTCATGTGCTTGCCGTAATAGCTTTGATGTCAGTACTGTAGGAACTACAATGTGCTGACTTCGTAGTTCTGCATAGCAGGTATTCTTGCGTTTCAAGCTGAGGTTGCATTCGAAACTATTGGACACTCACTTTCAGCTGATTGTGCCTTTATCCAGTCTGCCTGGCTGCCACTTGCTACTTGTAAAATTGCTGCCTTCCTACTTACAGTATGAGCATTTGTGCGTTTGGCTCCTGGCTTGTGAAACACTTCATAGTCGAACTAACTTAATTATAATGCCCATGTCATTTACTAACTTGATGGTTCGTTCAAACCTAATAACTATTCCAAAGACATGAGGCCTGTAATCTGAATTTCCAACCGTACAAATAGCAACGAAAATAGAGGTTCTGTAAATAATTACTAACATTTCTTTTTCAGTTGTCTAATACTACTTTTAGCCTTATTCTATTTCATGGATGCATATGCCACCAGATTTTCTTTCCTGTCAACCTTATCACTTAAATACAACCCAAAGAATCACATGAATATGTGAATTCCTGTTCGAAGCCAGGTAATATTAACACAGTAACTGATTTTATCTCCTTCAGTTTCTCAAACGCTTCTCGACACTGTGTTGTCCACTGAAAACTAACACCTATGTCTAGTAGCTTCATGACTTTAGATGATAACAGCATAATCCAAGAAACGACTGTAATTGTTTAATAGTTTGTGGTGTCGGAAAATCACATACCACATATGTTAGTCGAGGAGCTGTTCACAATCTTTCTTGACTTCTAATATGCCCAAGATAACTCACTTGTGTTTAGCAAAATGCTAGATGTGTTTATCTCTAAGGTGTGCTCCCATTTGGGCAACAAACGTTTGACATTGACCATGATATTCATATTTCGTTGAGATGGCGTTGTGGAGTGGTGACCAGCGCGATGTTATCGTGAAGGCGTTTTACAAAATGGGGACAGCTACGTGTATTTCCCGCTCATTACAACCTAGCACATCAAGCCTTAGTCCCGTCGGTACATGCTATGAAATTTGGATACAGGACTTTGAGGAAACGGGTGATATAGTGTGAAAGAGGAGTGTATGAGCAAAAGGTGTGTGCACATCAGAGAATGTTGCAAAACTGGAAGAAGCCTGCAGATGAAGTCGCAGGCATTCCGAACGCAAGCACGCACTACATACTGACGTGTCAGATAGCAGTTATTGTGAATATTGTACAGAGAATTGAGATATCACCATGTAAGATTCAGAGAGTGAAAAAGCCGAATATGGACAATCTCCCAAAGAGTCTATGCTTCTGCCAGAAATCGTTGGAACTCGTGAATGACAAGCAACGCCTTTGCGTAAATCTGATGATGAGCGATGAGACCAATTTCTATGTGTCAGGCACCGTTAACAAGCAAAAATTTTAGATATTAGCCACGTGAAAGTCCTGAAATTCTTTGTTACACTCCACAGTCCGAAGGTGGTAATGTGGTGTGGCGTCTCATCATTTGGAATCATAGGGCCTCATCTTTTGTAGACGACGCTACTACTGTGAACACAAAACATTATATTCACATGTTGGACCATTTGCTAGTCCGACAGCTTGTTGATCTTCCTGTAACTGGAAGTACATTCTTCCAAGAAGATGGGGCCACATGCTATACTCCATGGCATTCCGTTAATACGCTACAGGACATCTTCTGTCGTCATCCCATCTCGCAGAACAGGGACGCTTCCTGGCCTCCAAGATACCCTGATTTCTCCCTTTGGAGTGATTTGAAGTTTTAGATATTACGGTGTGACCCACCACTGATCATTCAGGAACCGAAGTATCAATTCTACATCTGCATCTACATCTACATCTAGGAGGGTTGGAAATTTAACAGTGGCAACTGTTTATTTACAGCTCGTACAAAATAGATACGGGTTTCAAAGTTTTACAGACCTTCAGAGGAGTCACCAGCATTTGTGTAACCCGTTGCCAGTGCTGTGGAAGTCGTAAGTTACTCTTAGCATTGCCAGTTGTGTTGACAGTTCAATTGGCGAGGTCTATTGCCCGACGAATTTGTAGCAGTTCTGAAGCGAATGCCGTGAAGTGTTTCCTTCAGTTTAGAAATCGATTTGAAGTCACGAGGGCTTAAGTCAGGAGGCTGCAGTAGGTGACAGAGCACTTAGAATCCCCATCAGTCAAACAAATCAGTAACAGCTTGCACTGTACGTGCTTGAGTATTGTCATGCAGAATGATGGTCAGTTCCTGCAGAAAGTGTCACCACTTCTGTCTTCTCTATGCTGTTCATTTTTGGGACACAACCTACGAACAGCTTAGAGACAGAAGTGATCACACTTTCTGCAGGACCTGACCGTCATTTTGCAGGACAGTGCTCAAGCACGTAAAGTGCAAGCTGTTACTGATTTGACTGATGAGGCTTCTAAGTGCTGTACCACCTACAGCACTCCCCTGACTTAAGCCCTCGTGAGCTCAACTCGATTTCTAAACTGAAGGAAAAGCTTCACGGCATTCGCTTCAGAACTGGCTACTAATTCGTCGGGCAATAGACCGCGCCAATCGAACTGTCAACACAACTGGCACTGCTAAGAGTAACTTACGACTTCCACAGCACTGGCAATGGGTTATACACAATGCTAGTGACTCCTCTGAAGGTCTGTAAAACTTTGAAACCCGTTTCTATTTTGTACGAGCTGTATGTAAATAGTTACCACTATTAAAGTTCCAACCCTCGTACATAGATAATCCGCAAGCCACAGTACAGTGCGTGGCTAAGGATAGTCTGTACAACTACTTGTCATTTCTCCTCCTGTTCCACTCGCAATTAATTTCTCGTATCTTTATCGTCGTGGACCATCCTCGCGTTGTATGTTGGTGGCAGTAGAATATTCGGCAATCAGCTTCAAATGCCGATTCTCTAAATTTTCTCAGTAGTGTTTCTCGAAAAGAATGTCGCGTTCCCTCCACGTATTCCCATTTCAGTTCCTGAAGCATCTCCATAACACTTTCGTGTTGTTCGAACTTACCAGTCGCCTCGATGTCTTCCATCAATCCAACCTGGTATTGATCCCAAAGACTCGAGCAGTACTCAAGAATAAGTCGCACCAGCGTCCTGTATGTGGTCTCCTATACAGGTGAACTACTCTTTCCTATAATTCTCCCAATAAAGCGAAGTCGACCATCTGCATTTCCTACCACAGTTTTGCAGAAGTTAATCGAATTCCGGCGCCACTCCTGCAAGATATGGTGCTAACTTCCGTAAAAGACTACAAATATGTAAAGGAGAAGATGTCATTTTCAAGTTATAGGCACTTTAAATTATAAGCATTGTAGATTCATGTTGTATTTATATCTCTGTGAACAAATTTCTGTCACTGGTGAGGTTCCAAAATCGCTCGTTTCACTGCCGCACCCGGCATTAGAGACGATTTCAGCCCATGAATTGGACCCACGCGTTCTAGATGACCATGAATATTGTTGGTGACCGAGTGTTGCTCTTTCTTCTACGTCGTGGTAAGTGTGGTCTCTACCCTTGTCCACAGGGTCGCACACATAGGTTCCTAGTTTGACGAAAACTCCGGCATGGTAGATCACCCGATTGCAGTTCCATGCGGAATATCTGGCACTAATTGCAACGCCGGCCGCGGTGGTCTCGCGGTTCTAGGTGCGCAGTCCGGAACCGCGCGACTGCTACGGTCGCAGGTTAGAATCCTGCCTCGGGCATGGATGTATGTGATGTCCTTAGGTTAGTTAGGTTTAAGTAGTTTTAAGTTCTAGGGGACTGATGACCACAGTAGTTAAGTCCCAAAGAGCTCAGAGCGATTTGAACCATTTGAACTAATTGCAACAGCGGGTGAAACGCAGCAGCCAACGTCACTGCGGTGTGGTAGTTCTACAGGACGTATTCACAAATGAGCGATGGCAGCTAGAAATGACAAACCTGAGGAAACTGAAGAAACACGTAGGCCGTCTTCATCCCTGGACTAGTCTGTTATAAAGGGAAGAGGAGGTGTTACTTGCCATTGGTGTCCACGTGCTCACTTCCCTCTCAGCTGCAGTGTGCTCTGTCCGATGCCTGTTGTGTAGGTAAAAAATTATTGCTGATACATGGTTAAACAACGCTCTCGTTGGCGGTTTGTGGGTTTAAATCACCTCTATGTATGACCATGCGGTGCATTTGACCTGCGCGCGGTGGCGCCGTCAGCAGTCCACATACGCATAGGTGTGCTGGTGCATGTAAGAGTTCGGTGCAGTGAGAGTAAGTGTGCAGACATTTTCAGACATGCTAATGGTGACCGTGTGTCGAAAATGGATCAAGGAACACATATTGAGGACGTTATGAAGGGTAGAATACGAGGGCGGCTGGAGGCTGGTCAATCACAGCAGATCGTAGCACGGTAAGAGTAAGTGTGCAGACATTTTCAGACATGCTAATGGTGACCGTGTGTCGAAAATGGATCAAGGAACACATATTGAGGACGTTATGAAGGGTAGAATACGAGGGCGGCTGGAGGCTGGTCAAACACAGCAGATCGTAGCACGGTCCCTCCGTGTGCCACAAAGTGTGATCTGAAGATTATGGCAACGATTCCAGCAGACAGGAAACGTGTCCAGGCGCTACAGCACGGGACGTCCACGGTGTACAACACCACAAGAAGACCGATATCGCACCATCAGTGCCCGCACACGGCCACGGAGTACTGCAAGTAGCCTTGCTCGGGACCTTAGCGCAGCCACTGGAACAGTTGTCTCCAGACACATAGTCTACAGACGACTGAACAGACATGAAAAAGCGTTCTCGATTTTCCAGCCGCGTCAATTCGAATAAAATGCTCGAGCTTTCGTCGGCCATTTCCGCCATCGTCATCAGAAGTTCACTGACTGACGGGGCTGTTACGGTCTTCCGCTTATATAGGCATAATGACATAATCAGCAGTCAATCAGATCGATCCAATGTGTCGCGCGCGCTCAGGTCGACCCGGACAGCTAGCGGAGCGGCTGGAAAACCGAGAACGTTTTATTCATGTATGTCGTCGTGAAAGACTCTGAGGACACGTGAACAGACATGGTTTACTCGCCCGGAGACCTGCAAGGTGAATTCCACAGAGCCCTGCTCACAGGGTAGCCCATAAACCCTGGCGTCATGAACACAGTACATGGCCATTGGAGCAGTGGTCCCAGGTTATGTTAACGGACTAGTCGACGTATAGTCTGAACAGTGATTTTCGCCGGGGTTTCATCTGGCGTGAAGCAGGAACCAGATACCAACCCCTTAATGTCCTTGAAAGGGAACTGTATGGAGGACGTGCTTTGATGGGGTGGGATTATGATTGGTTCACGTACACCCCTGCATGTCTTTGACAGAAGAACTGTAACAGGTCAGGTGCATCGGGACGTCAATTTGCGCCTTTCCAGGGGTGCAGTGGGTCCCACCATCCTCCTAATGGGTGATAACGCACGGCCCCACCAAGCTGTCATCGTGCAAGAGCACCTTGAAACAGAAGATATCAGGCGAATGGAGTGCCTACCTGTTCTTCAGACCTAAACCCCATCGAGCACGTCTGGGATGCTCTTGGTCGACGTATCGCTGCACATCTTCAAACCCCTACGAGACTTCAGGAGCTCCGACAGGCACTGCTATAATAATGGGAGGCTATACCCCAGCAGCTGCTCGACCACCTGATCCAGACTATGCCAACCCGTTGTGCGGCTTGTGTTCGTTTGCATGATGATCATATCCCTTATTCGCTGCACATCTTCAAACCCCAACAACACTTCAGAAGCTACGACAGGCACTGGTGAAATAATGGGAGGCTATACCCCAGCAGCTGCTCGACCACCTGATCCAGAGTATGCCAACCCGTTGTGCGGCCTGTGTACGTGTGGATGGTGATCATATCCCATACTGATGTCGGGGTACATGCGCTAGAAACAGTGGCGTTTTGTAGCACATGTGTTTCGGGACGGTTTTCTCAACTTATCACCAGTACCATGGACTTAGAGATCTGTGTGTTTCCTATGTGCCTATGCTATTAGCGCCAGTTTTGTGTAGTGCCACGTTGTGTGGCACCACATTCTGCAATTATCCTTAATTAATGAGCCTGAGTGTAGAAACAGGGGCCTTTCCTGCGTGGCTGGGTGTAGACTGCCAACTCTCAACACTGCCACATTGTAATATGGAGTCGACGCAGTCATTTGGCTCGAGTTATAACTGTTTGGACGCAGCTTTTGCTAGCACCGCCTCTAATTCACCGAGAACTTTTTCCCTGTGTTTCCAGACAGTGGGACCGCCATGCAGCTGCCCGTGGGTCTCGCAGCTGGAGGGGGAGGCGTCTTCTTCATGGCTGTGGTCGCCGGCTGGTACGGGATGCCCAAGCTCATCTCCAGCCAGATAGCCTCCGTGAGTATCGCACTTCCCGGTGCGCACCGTCAAACAGAATAATTGCCTAAACGTTCTTACCTCCGTACTGGATCGATTAAAGTCCAGCCACTCACAGAGGTCCAGTGTGGGCTGTAATTGTCGTACAGCAGGGAAACGTAGTAGATATTACAGCGCGTTAATGTAATCTGGGAAAAAATATTGTTTTCAAATCTGGCCATCGGATGCGTATCTGGTGCTGTGAATGCAAGAAAGACATACAGAAATGTTCCCTTGTGTAATGGATTATGAGTGAGATGTGGGGAGAAAACATCAAACAAGTGAGAAAGTCATAATACTGATGTTATCATTAACCACGGCTTACACAAATTGTTCAATATGAGCTCCATAGACGTCGATGAGATGCTTACAGCGACAGCTTTGCACCTGGTGGCCAAAACTGGCACCATTTTTTTTCGGCGATAAATGGATTCAACGTTATCACGGTAAAATACCAAGATTTGTTACCGTACGTTAATTGCAGCCCAACTGAATCTCTGTTAGTAGCTGCACCACTCAGTAGCATGGCTAGCATTTATTTTTTTATTCTACTCTTCTACTAGTCCATCTTCTCCTCCCCACTCTGTCCATCTACTCCCCCCATCTCTATCTCTCCATCTCCTCCTCGCTTCTCCCTCTCTCCTCCCTCCCCTTCCCTGTCTCCCTCCACCTCCCCCTCCTTCTCTCCCTCCCCCACTCCCTCACTCCTCCCTCCCTCTCTCCTTCCCCCCTCCCTCCCTCCATTCCTCCCCCCACGGCCTCCCTCCCCAATCCCTCCCTCCCTCTCCCCTGTTTTAAGCTAAGTTTACATTTCTTCTGTAATTTCGCATTTGCTAGGGTAATTGCTGAGGCAAGGGTGTCTTAACAGGAGAACAGACACTCGGATAACAAATGACAACTAAAAACTTTCTCGCGATTGATACAATTAAAAATTAACTATTTTCCTATTTCTTCCTTTACTTGCACTGTGAAAATACGTTTCTTAAAAAAATTCAAGATTCTAGGTCAATGAAAAGCATCCTATAGGTTTCAATGAGTGAGTTTGCGAATACCAAAATATGCGACAGAAAGTGCCATACCTTTTGATTACACTAACTTAGAAGCTAGGTGTTTTTACACCGCCATGCCACCCTACAGCTTCGTATGTGATATTCATTTCAGCGTGATACGTCTAGCCGCTCCTGAGAAAAATGACTTAACAGTCGGGTTGGCAGACGGTGAACAAAGTGACCCCGTATGGGTTCCGTTTTTAGCCGTAAAACCAAAACCATAGGTGTAAACCAGGTCCACTGCTATCCCAGCCGTTGTGTCCTTCGTTAAAACCATGTTGATCCTGGTTGAACTTGGTCTGACTCGTACGTTTAATTCTGCCAATTAATATAAAGGTTAAGTGAATTGGCAGCAGGAAAACTCGAAGGACTGAAAAAGATGCCAATTATTATTGTATTTTTTAGTCTCAAGCTTACTACAGTTTAAGATGAGATCTCAAAATGCGTTCCGTATATCTGGACTTCCAAAACGCTTTCGACACCAAGAGCTAACTCTAGACAAATTGGATGCCTATGGACTATCCTAAGTCGAAACAAGGCCCCGGGAGTAGACAACATTCCATTAGAACTACTGACGGCCTTGGGAGAGCCAGTCCTGACAAAACTCTACCATCTGGTGAGCAAGATGTATGAGACAGGCGAAATACCCTCAGACTTCAAGAAGAGTATAATAACTTCAATCCCAAAGAAATCAGGTGTTGATAGATGTGAAAATTACCGAACCATCAGTTTAATAAGTCACAGCTGCAAAATAATAACGCGAATTCTTTACAGACGAATGGAAGAACTGATAGAAGTCGACCTCGGGGAAGATCAGTTTGGATTCCGTAGAAATGTTGGAACACGTGAGGCAATACTGACCCTACAACTCACCTTAGAAGACAGATAAAGGAAAGGGAAACGTACGTTTCTAGCATTTGTAGACATAGAGAAAGCTTTTGACATTATTGACTGGAATACCCTCTTTCAAATTCTGAAGGTGGCAGGGGTAAAATACAGGCAGCGAAAGGCTATTTACAATTTGTACAGAAACCAGATGGCAGTTATAAGAGTCGAGGGACATGAAAGGGAAGCAGTGGTTGGGAAGGGAGTGAGACAGGGTTGTAGCCTCTTCCCGATGCTATTCAAACTGTTTATTGAGCAAGCAGTAAAGGAAACAAAGGAAAGTTCGCAGTAGGCATTAAAATCCATGGAGAAGAAATAAAAACTTTGAGGTCCGCTGATGACATTGTAATTCAGTCATAGACAGCAAAGGACTTGGAAGAGCAGTTGAACGGAATGGACAGTGTCTTGAAAGGAGGGTATAAGATGAACATCAACAAAAGCAAAACGAGGATAATGGAATGTAGTGGAATTAAGTCGGGAGATGCTGAGGGAATTAGATTAGTAAATGAGACACTTAAAGTAGTAAAGGAGTTTTGCTGTTTGGGGAGCAATATAACTGATGATGGTCGAAGTAGAGAGGATATAAAATGTAGACTGGCAATGGCAAGGAAAGCGTTTCTGAAGAAGAGAAATTTGTTAACATCAAGTATAGATTTAAGTGTCAGGAAGTCGTTTCTGAAAGTATTTGTTTGGAGTGTAGTCATGTATGGAAGTGAAACATGGACGAGAAATATTTGGACAAGAAGAGAATAGAAGCATTCGAAATGTGGTGCTACAGAAGAATGCTGATGATTAGATGGGTAGATCACATAACTAATGAGGAAGTATTGAATAGGATTGGGGAGAAGAGAAGTTTGTGGCACAACTTGACTAGAAGAAGGGATCGGTTGGTAGGACATGTTCTAAGGCATCAAGGGATCACCAATTTAGTAATGGGGTGCAGCGTGTAGGGTAAAAATCGTAGAGGGAGACCAAGAGATGAATACACTAAGCAGATTCAGAAGGATGTAGACTGCAGTAGTTACTGGGAGATGAAGAAGCTTGCACAGGATAGAATAGTATGGAGAGCTGCACCAAACCAGTCTCAGGACTGAAGACCACAACAACAACAACAACAACAAGAACAACATGGACTATCGTCTCAGCTGTGCGACTGTATTCGTGATATACTGCCAGAAACTTCACAGTTCATAGTAATTGACGGAAAGTAACCGAGTAAGGCTATCTGGCGTTCGCCAGGGAAATGTTATAGGCCCTCTGCTATTTGTAATATAGATAAACGACTTAGCAGACAATCTGAGCAGCCCTCTTAGATGGTTTTCAGACGAAGCTGTCGTTTATCGTCTATTAACGTCACCAGAAGATCGAACCCAATTGCAAAATGATTTAGACAAGATTGGTGCGAGGTGCGAAAAGTGACCATTGAATCTAAATAATGAAAAGTATGAGCGCATCCGTTAAATTTCAGTTACATGACAAATCACACAGATTTAAGGACTGACAATTCAACTAAATACCTAACAATTAAAATTGCGAGCAACGTTAAGTTGGAACGGTCACATATATATGGCTGCGGGTAAGGCGAACCAAAGAAAGCGTTTTATTGGCAGAACACTTAGATGATGCAAAAGGTGTGTTAAGAGACTGCCTACACTACGCTTGTCCGTCCTCTTCTGGAGTATTGCTTTATGGTGTGGGATCCGTATCAGCCAATTTAACGGAGAACATCGAAAACGTTCAAAGAAGAGACGACCGTTTTGTATTATGGAGAAATAATTGAGAGAAAGTCACGGGTACGATACGTGAATTGGAGTGGCAATCACTAAAGGAAAAGCGATTTTCGTAGCGGCGATCATTTCACAAAATTTTAAACAACCTTCTTCTCCGAATGCAAAATATTTTTCAGGCGTGCACTTCCATAGGCAGAAATGATCATGGTAATAAAATTAGAGAAATCACAGGCCACGCGGATTGTTTTCCGTGTGCTGTTCGAGAGTGAGAAATTAATTGTGAATTGCAGAGTAATCATGCAGATGTGGATGTTGAAGAGTATTTTTCGTTAGACGTGTTTCACTATAATTTAGAAATAGCCCTTAGTGGTCACCGGTGTTTTTTCCTTGTGCTTACATAAAGACCACCGCTGTTTCTTTTGGAAGAAAATGCAGAGGACTTCAGAACACGTAAACACGAAGTAAAATATGATTCGTAAATTAAAGTGAAACGTGTCTGGTTAAAATGACTCTTCCGTTGAAGTAACATCAAGACAGAAAAACCAAACTAATCGGTATAGAATAACTGCTCCGGAAGCCAGGTATCCAAAAAAATATCTAATAAAAACGATGTACTTGCCGAAAAGCCAGATTCATCGTAAAGAAAGGTAAGAAAACTTCCGGGGGATTGCATCAGCATAGGTGCTATTTGGCAAATCTTAGAAATGAAAATCTTTTTTGTTGTCATCAGATCTTCCACCTTTTCTGAAGTTCTTTTGCATTAAACTTAATGACAAAAGTATTGAAGCACCGAGGAGAGAAAATTGGAGTCAATGTAAGTTTATAACCGTATACGATGTCTGTTCAAAAAATTGCAGAGCATTCATAATTTCTCGCCAATGGTGTGTTGGAGCGAAATACGGTTGGCATCCCTCCACACACTTTTGTTTAATGTGAAACTGCCGGAAGTTTCATTGTTGTATGTCTGTTAGTTATTGTTCAGCGCTGTACTAAGTAGACAGCTGTGCCGCACAGTTTGCGAATTTCGAGACGGAACGGTTACGAGCGTTTAATCCGTACTCGGTCTTACGAATGGTTCACGCAGTTTGAAAATGGCCATAGGGAAGCTGAAGATGAGCCACTTTCATGATCCCCTTCGACGTCCAAGGACGATCTTCATGTCAGGAACGTCAAAGAAATTGTGCTTGCCTACCGAAGACCGACTGTCCGAGAGAGTGCCGAAGAATGTAATATTTCAGTTGGAACACGTCATTAAATCCTGACAAAGCGTTCGGGAATGAGTCGTGTTGCCACCAAATTCGTCCCACGGCTCATGAAAGACATTCGCCTCACAATATGTGAAGAGCTTTTGGATCTTTAACAAAGAAAAATAAAATAAAATAATGATATAATAATAATAATAATAATAATAATAATAAATTGTAATAATAATAATAATAAAAAGAAGAAGAAGGAGAAAGAAAGAAAAATAGCATAGTCAAGGGAAAACACACTAAACAAGAAGATTAGATATTGGATAACCACAGCGACTGCATAGAAGCGATGGAAAAAAATAGATGCCTATAAATATCTATGATACAGACATAAAATAGGAATAGATAATACAAATATTAAAGGAGAACTAAAAAAAATATAGACAAAGACTAAAAAAATACTGAAAACAGTATTTGTCATCAGTCTACTGACTGGTTTGATGCGGCCCGCCACGAAATTCTTTCCTGTGCTAACCTCTTCATCTCAGAGTAGCACTTGCAACCTACGTCCTCAATTATCTGCTTAACGTATTCCAATCTCTGTCTTCCTCTACAGTTTTTGCCCTCTACAGCTCCCTCTAGTACCATGGAAGTCATTCCCTCATATCTCAGCAGATGTCCTATCATCCGGTCCCTTCTCCTTATCAGTGTTTTCCACATATTCCTTTCCTCTCCGATTCTGCGTAGAACCTCCTCATTCCTTACCTTATCAGTCCACCTAATTTTCAACATTCGTCTATAGCACCACATCTCAAATGCTTCGATTCTCTTCTGTTCCGGTTTTCCCATAGTCAATGTTTCACTACCATACAATGCTGTACTCCAGACGTACATCCTCAGAAATTTCTTCCTCAGATTAAGGCCGGTATTTGATATTAGTAGACTTCTCTTGGCCAGAAATGCCTTTTTTGCCATACCGAGTCTGCTTTTGATGTCCTCCTTGCTCCGTCCGTCATTGGTTATTTTACTGCCTAGGTAGCTGAATTCCTTAACTTCATTGACTTGGTGACCATCAATCCTGATGTTAAGTTTCTCGCTGTTCTCATTTCTACTACTTCTCACTACCTTCGTCTTTCTCCGATTTACTCTGAAACCATACTGTGTACTCATTAGACTGTTCATTCCGTTCAGCAGATCATTTAATTCTTCTTCACTTTCACTCAGGATAGCAATGGCATCAGCGAATCGTATAATTGATATCCTTTCACCTTGTATTTTAATTACACTCCTGAAACTTTCTTTTATTTCCATCATTGCTTCCACGGTGTACAGATTGAAGAGTAGCGGCGAAAGGCTACAGCCTTGTCTTACACCCTTCTTAATACGAGCACTTCGTTCTTGATCGTCCACTCTTATTATTCCCTCTTGGTTGTTGTACATATTGTATATGACATGTCTCTCCCTATAGCTTACCCCTACTTTTTTCAGAATCTTGAACAGCTTGCACCATTTTATATTGTCGAACGCTTTTTCCAGGTCGACAAATCCTATGAACGTGTCTTGATTTTTCTTTAGCCTTGCTTCCATTATTAGCCGTAATGTCAGAATTGCCTCTCTCGTGCCTTTACTTTTCCTAAAGCCAAACTGATCGACACCTAGCGCATTCTCAATTTTCTTTTCCATTCTTCTGTATATTATTCTTGTAAGCAGCTTCGATGCATGAGCTGTTAAGAAGATTGTGCGATAATTCTCGCACTTGTCAGCTCTTTCCGTCTTCGGAATTGTGTGGATGATGCTTTTCCGAAAGTCAGATGGTATGTCGCCAGACTAATATATTCTACACACCAACGTGAATAGTCGTTTTGTTGCCACTTCCCCTAATGATTTTAGAAATTCTGATGGAATGTTATCTATCCCTTCTGCCTTATTTGACCGTAAGTCCTCCAACCCTCTTTAAAATACCGATTCTAATACTGGACCCCCTATCTCTTCTAAATCGACTCCTGTTTCTTCTTCTATCACATCAGACAAATCTTCACCCTCATAGAGGCTTTCAATGTATTCTTTCCACCTATCTGCTCTCTCCTCTGCATTTAACAGTGGAATTCCCGTTTCACTCTTAATGTTACCACCGCTGCTTTTAATGTCACCAAAGGTTGTTTTAACTTTCCTATATGCTGAGTCTGTCCTTCCGACAATCATATCTTTTTCGATGTCTTCACATTTTCCCTGCAGCCATTTCGTCTTAGCTTGCCTGCACTTCCTATTTATTTCATTCCTCAGCGACTTGTATATCTGTATTCCTGATTTTCCCGGAACATGTTTGTACTTCCTCCTTTCATCAATCAACTGAAGTATTTCCTCTGTTACCCATGGTTTCTTCGTAGCTACCTTCTGTGTACCTATGTTTTCCTTCCCAACTTCTGTGATGGCCCTTTTTAGAGACGTCCATTCCTCTTCAACTGTGTTGCCTACTGCCTATTCCTTATTGCTGTATCTATAGCGTTAGAGAACTTCAAACGTATCTCGTCATTCCTTAGAACTTCCGTATCCCACTTCTTAGTGTACTGATTCTTCCTGTCTAATGTCTTGAACTTCAGCCTACCCTTCCTCACTACTATATTGTGATCTGAGTCTATATCTGCTCCTGGGTACGCCTTACAATCCAGTATCTGATTTCGGAATCTCTGTCTGACCATGAAGTAATCTAATTGAAATCTTCACGTATCTCCCGGCCTTTTCCAAGTATTCCTCCTCCTCTTGTCATTCTTGAACAGGATATTCGCTATTACTAGCTGAAACTTGTTACAGAACTCAATTAGTCTTTATCCTCTTTCATTCCTTGTCCCAAGCCCATATTCTCCTGTAACCTATTCTTCTACTCCTTCCCCTACAACTGAATTCCCATCGCCCATGACTATTAGATTTTCGTCCCCCTTTACATACTGCATTACCCTTTCAATATCCTCATACACTTTCTCTATCTGTTCATCTTCAGCTTGCGACGTCGGCATGTATACCTGAACTATCGTTGTCGGTGTTGGTCTGCTGTCGATTCTGATTAGAACAACCCGGTCACTGAACTGTTCACAGTAACACACCCTCTGCCCTACCTTCCTATTCATAACGAATCCTACACCTGTTATACCATTTTCTGCTGCTGTTGATATTACCCGATACTCATCTGACCACAAATCCTTGTCTTCCTTCCACTTCACTTCACTGACCCCTACTATATCTAGATTGAGCCTTTGCATTTCCCTTTTCAGATTTTCGAGTTTCCCTACCACGTTCAAGCTTCTGACATTCCACGCCCCGACTCGTAGAACATTATCCTTTCGTTGATTATTCAATCTTTTTCTCATGGTAACCTCCCCCTTGGCAGTCCCCTCCCGGAGATCCGAATGGGGGACTATTCCGGAATCTTTTGCCAATGGAGAGATCATCATGACACTTCTTCAACTACAGGCCACATGTCCTGTGTATACACGTTACGTGTCTTTAATGCAGTGGTTTCCATTGGCTTCTGCATCCTCATGTCGTTGATCATTGATCATTCTTCCGCCTTTAGGGGCAATTTCCCACCCCTAGGACAAGAGAGTGCCCTGAACCTCTATCCGCTGCTGCCGTTGGCAGAATGAGGCTGACTTCTTATGCCGGAAGTCTTCGGCCGCCAATGCTGATTATTTATCAAAAATTTAGGCAGTGGCATGGATCGAACCCGGGACCGAAGACGTTTTGATTATGAATGAAAGACACTACCCCTAGACCACGGGTATTTTGTTAATTCGACAAACATTCGAAATGATTGTCATATAAACGGTGATATAAAGGTAGAAAATTCATTTTTGACTCCAGAAAGCTCTATGCAACCGAAACTGCGGATCATTTTGCCAGTTTGAGTGCGAAACTGCCGGCTAATTCATGTGTGGGATAATAATAGGGGGCTCTTTGCCTGGGTTGTCTGCTAGTGTAGTGAAAGGTGTTTGCTACTGCAAGGGAGGTCTGGTTTGTTTTCGGTTCTAATCTCAATGGAGGCAGGTAGACTATCATTAAAGCAATTTTAAGAAATTCTCGCGCCTCCAGTACGTTGTATTGCTGCCTTTACTCTGTACCGGCGCCCTGTGGATGTCAATATGAAACGTTTGTAGAATTTCATACTTGTTATTGCCTACTTTTGCGCTTCTGTGAACAACTGAATTGACTTAAGTGTGGCACTGAATAATTTTTAACTGAATTTCGTAATGAATTTTCACGCATTGCTAAAGTTGCACACTTTCATGGTCGGTCAGCAACGGTAATCCAGTATGACTGGTCTGAACGTTGATATTAATATTTTGCTAGTTCGTAACCATCTGGGGTACTTTGTCTTACTAAAACAGTTATGTTATCTCGATAAGCTTAAATTATTTTTTATTAGTACAGTTCATACTAATTAGCGTTTCTTCTTTCATTTAAATCTTACATTTAAGTGTTGTGTTTAACACAGTAATCAGCATTAATATAGTATTACACATGATTGCTAACAGTCTGACAAAGTGCAAATAGTTTTTCAGTTTCACGCCTGTGCAGAGTGTGTTGGTAGCACTTCATCGCCTTGCCTGCTATGCTGTGTAGCAGATTTCAAAGCTGTGCGGATCAGCATAACGAAAAGGCGAGGGGTCTCGCTCGTTTTGTCCACGACTGTACATCAACGGTGGGTGTGCAAATGATAAGAGTTGCAGTTCTCCGTGACTGAAAAATCGGCCCCCACAGTGCCTTAGTGTTGTTCAGGTTTATTGTTTTTACCAGGGCAGCTAGGGATATAAAGGGTTTGATCAGCTTCAGAGGTTGAGTAATGGAGATGCTGGGTACTCGTATGAGATAGCGTTATCAGCACCTGACAGAGTTTGAAAAGGACCTCATGTCGGTCCCCATTTAGCTGGCTGGTCGAATCGTTGAGTATCTAGATTTGAAGGGCGTTTTGTTGTGGCAGTAGGCCAATGTTGGACTGCATGGGAACTTGATGGGAGACGTACTCTTCATCAAAGTTCCGGTCGAACCACCACTACAATGAAGGATCGCATTATTGTGCAACAGTTACATTGTAAACCCCTTCACATCTGCAACTCGCCGTCCGAGAACAAATAATGGATTCCCTGGAACATTCCGCTTCATCCCGCACCATTATCCAGAGACAAACAGCCGCCGGACTAAGGAATAGCCGTGTCGTGTGTAGACTGCCGTTTGCACCACAACACAAACGGCTATGTGTGGAGTGGTTCCTGACCAATAAGAATGCGCTGCTGATGTCGCCGTATGGGGACCTAGGCAGGCGTCCCCTTCTTCCAGTGTTGTGAAGAGGCACACCAGTGTTTCTCTCGGCGCCATGGCATTCGGATCCATTGTGTATGACTTCACGTCGTGATCCATCCAGATTTAGATTTTCCGTGTTATCCCTAAATCGTTCCCGCCAAATTGCGTGATTGTTTCTGTGAATGGGTGAAGGTGGCTAATTAGGTTTTTGTTCTGTGGTGATGTATAGTTGCATTTACTGGTATTTTTTCTGTGTGGTGATTAGAGAAAGTCCGCAGCTCGTGGTCGTGCGGGTTACCGGGTTCGATTCCCGGCGGGGTCAGGGATTTTCTCTGCCTCGTGATGACTGGGTGTTGTCTGCTGTCCTTAGGTTAGTTAGGTTTAAGTAGTTCTAAGTTCTAGGGGACTAATGACCATAGGTGTTAAGTCCCATAGTGCTCAGAGCCATTTGAACCATTTGATTAGAGAAACAGTTAAGCTAGTATTTCAGTTCATATGTAATATCCTAATTCTTGAAAAGTAATCAGCAATGCAAAAGTTAATCAGAAATGGGACAGTGGTGTGCGTACTATAAGACCTTCAGTTCACACACCATCAGATTATTTGACTTGTCGCTCTAACGAAGTAGGCGAGTGTCAGCAATATGTCTCGTGGTCTTATCGAGGCGTGTTCATCTTCTGCCGTTAGGTCAGACTATAGAAATGTCACTAGCACGCTTAGAGTAGCAGATTGACAGTGACCAACTTTAAACAGAACTTGATTAATGTTTACACATATTTATTAAAATAATAAAAATCATAAACCTTACTTAACTTGATTCTGGATGGTATTTACAATTGACAATCAGAAGTTCCTTCGGTCTTGGTACGTTAATCTTCTCACATATCTCTGATACTTGACAAAGTGTCTATACATTTCTCTTAATGGCTATGTACAGGAATATGATAATCTTATTAGGTGCAGACTGAAACTTGACTATAGGCTGGTGCAGACTAATGCAGATACATGCAGACAAACGCAGACTGACCAATCAGAGGTCTGTACACTCGTTATAATACCTTGTGCGTTCAGGTATCACCGCGAGAGTGTGATCCGCGAGGAGAAAAGGTTCTACGTTAGCAGCAATCTCATTGGCTGCGTTACATATTAATAAGCGGAACGGCGGAAGCAGAATTTGGTCCGTCTCTAAGGCAGCGCCATCTCGTAGTGCGGAGACGGACGAGCGCTGCGCCTGCGCTGTTGTGCTTAGCGGGGCGCGCTCTAGTGGGAAAGTTGTGTACGCGCTGACTTCGCGGAACCATGTACACAACACATTTACTGGTGATTAGAGAAACAGTTAAGCTCGTATTTCATTTCGTAAGTAATATCCTAATTCTTGAAAAGTAATCAGCAATGCAATAGTTAATCAGAAATGGAACATTTATCTGTGTACTGTAATGCTCATAGAGAGTCATGCTAAATTTGAGAAAATTGTCCTGTTGTCAATAATACAAGGAGTCTGACTGTAGAAAAATGTGAAATATAAATAACTACAAAAAAAGCCCCCTCTGAAAAGAATGTCACTGTTTGAATGTTAATTGTATCACATGTAAATCATTAATGGCCTCTCTGTTTGCACAATGAATAAATGCTGTACTGCTGGTATCTCCAATTAACTGCAGTTGCTGCTGCTATGCTAGTTAAAAAATAAAAATTGAATCTACTAGCAACCTGATGAGCAATGCGTGCTTTAAACTATAGAGACATCTACAAAACTCCTGTGCTGATAAATCTCACTACTGCAATGATCATTGTCAATTAAAGTTCTGTTATTGAGATATTCTGGAAAGCAAAATTATATATGTGACACTTGAAATAAAGAGATGAATTCTGATTAATGGAAAAACAATAAAGTAACTTTATTAAGAGAACCTTAAATCACCAAGACAAAATATTCTAATACCTTAAGTATTAAAAATTCACTTTACATAAATATTGGAAAAACCAGAACAAACTCTATTTACTTTATTACAAACATGTATGCTACCCATCTTTGAAGAAAAATCAGTACCTTATACATTGTTACGTTAGAATATCCAATTCTAAAACCCTGACCAAATTAATTACTACGCTTGGATGTCTCGGCAAATGCGCTATTGACAGTACCTTTTGAAGTCATCTGAAAGAACTAACATATCTCTCCATAAATGAAAAATAATATGAGCAAACTACTGCCGGCACGTAGCATGGCCTGAACACCTCTTACTTCATCACAACTCGACTCATCCCCTCTTTCTCTCCAGAACTCCAGTCCACTCACAAGCAAAGGTTCTAATAACAGTCTCTTCTGTTGGAACCTATTTGCCTGCTGTTATTCAATTGCTACTGAATCTTTACTTTTCCGAATGACATCCAAAATATTCCCAAAATTACAATTCTATATAAAACAAAACTTTTACAGTGGCACTGCCGATTTCCTTCCCCACTCTTGAAACAATCCGAGCTTGTGCTTCAATGGGCAAGATTTCGTCGGGATGTTAATCCTAATTTCCATTCCTTCTGACGACAGAACGTTACGTCATTGACACCCAGCATCCTCATGTTACTTCTCGTGTGGCAGAGTTGCAGTGCCATTTTCCAACAGGACAATGCTCGTGTACACACGACTTGCGGCTGTATGGACTGTCTGAATGAAGCTGATGTACTCCCATGGACAGCAACATACACAGACAGATCTGTCCGTGATAGAACATGTTTTGGCGAAGCTCGCAGATGAGCTCTGTCCCAGTCTCCATATACAGCTATATCTAGGATAGCTGCAACAGTTACGGATCTTCTCGCATCACGAGAGGAAATAACGGCTTATGAAACCTTGCTCAACGGGAATGCGACGTCACACTGATAAGTAGAACCATACTGTCAAGGTCTTTGTAAATTTGGCTCTATATATGAACCACGGAAATAATATCACATGCCCTTTCAAAGATGTGAAGATTCATTTCATTTACTAGTCCCCAGTCTGGGTGCTTCCGTTAGTTTATAAGGCACCGTATATTATCTGCTTCTTTTTTCGTCCACACAGTTCATATTTCCTGTCACTAAACTTCCTAAGTACACTACTGGCCATTAAAATTGCTACACCACGAAGATGACGTGCTACAGACGTGAAATTTAACCGACAGGAAGAAGATGCTGTGATATGCAAATGATTAGCTTTTCATTCACACAAGGTTGCCACCGGTGGCGACTCCTACAACGTGCTTACATGAGGAAAGTTGCCAACCGATTTCTCATACACAAACAGCAGTTGATCGGAGATGCCTAGTGAAATGTTGTTGTGATGCCTCGTGTAAGGTCGAAATTGTAGCCCATCGCGATTGCGGTTTATCGTATCGCTACACTGCTGCCCGAGTTGTTCGAGACCCAATAACTGTTAGCAGAATATGAAATCGGTGGGTTCAGGAGGGTAATACGGAACGCCGTGCCGGATCTCAACGGCCTCGTAACACTAGCAGTCGAGATGACACTCATCCGGTTGGCTGTAACGGATCGTGCAGCCACGTCTCGATCCCTGAGTCAACAGATGGGGACGTTTGTAAGACAACAAACCACCTGCACGAACAGTTCGTCTACGTTTGCAGCAGCATGGACTATCAGCTCGGAGACCGTGGCTGTGGTTACGTTTGACGCTGCATCACAGACAGGAACGCCTGCGATGGTGTACTCAACGACGAACCTGGGTGCACGAATGACAAAACGTCATTTTTTCGGATGAATCCAGGTTCTGTTTACAGCATCATGATGGTCATATTCGTGTTTGGCGACATCGTGGTGAACGCACATTAGAAGCGTGTGTTCGCCATCGCCATACTGGCGTTTCACCCGGCGTGATGGTATGGGGTACCATTGGTTACACGTCTCGGTCACCACTTGTTCACATTGACGGCACTTTGATCAGTTGACGTTACATTACAGATGTGTTACGACCCGTGGCTCTACTCTCCATTCGAATCCTGCGAAACTTTACATTTCAGCAGGATAATCCACGACAGCATGTTGCAGGTCCTGTACGGGCCTTTCTGGATACAGAAAATGTTCGACTGCCGCCCTGTCAAGCACATTCTCCAGATCTCTCAGCAATTGAAAGCGTTTGATCAATAGTGGACGAGCAACTGGCTCGTCACTATACGCCAGTCACTACTCTTGATGGTATCGTGTTGAAGATGCATGGGCAGCTGTACCTGTACACGCCATCCATGCTCTTTTTATGCCCATGCGTGGTAAGGCCGTCATTGAGGCCAGGGGTGGTTGTTCTGGGTACCGATTTCTCAGGATCTATGCACTAAACTTGAGTGAAAATGTAATCACATGTCAGTTCTAGAGTAATATATTTCTCCAATGAAAACACGTTTATCATCTGCATTTATTCTTGTTGTAGAAAATTTAATGGCCAGTAGTGTATCTAGATTTTATCCGAGCCAAGGTTATTTTTCTTTCTATGAAATTTTGAAATAAATTTCATATTCAATGATTGTCATCACATTGGTCTTTCCTAGATGTATCTTAGTTCCATACTATCGACACTCTCCATCATCAATTGTTTGCTCTTTTCCACCTTCTGCCAGATTGTCCCTACCTTCAGAAGTTGCTGCACAATAATACCTAAGCGCTCTACTTTCCTTAGCCAACAGGTGCCGCCTCACACGAAGTATGTTTAAGTGTGGCCTAACGACTTTCATATTACAAAGAGCATAGGAAAGCCAAACATTAATCGTATATCCTCCGACACTCAGTAAAGCCCTCTACCAGCCAAATACAATTACGGCAGCTTGAATAACACGTTCGTCTCTTCCACTGTTTGTAATTGGAAATTGCACCAAGTTTTCCGCTCCTGAAACGCTTTGACGACTTCTCCAAAGTAGCAGTTTATTTATCGCATTATCTATTGAATACCCCAGTTCGAAACTACCCTGAAAGCGTGTAATTTGCGCATCGTATGATAACGCTTACATATCTCTGAATGCCGCCTCCACATAGGCCGTTAATTAACACGCGACAATGTAAGTACATCACAGCTTCGACTGTGGTCTACCTCTGTATCTCTAAGACCTCAACGCCAGGTGGATGTTTAATTAAAACACTCATTGGTCGTATTGTAACGTTTTTCCACCAAATCGTCATATGTCAAGCAATAGCCTTCGCCATGATTACGAGTACTCCCTGTGGTCTATCCACTGGAGAAAAGCAGGTATTAAAAAACAGAAACCTGAATTGCATTTTAAAGCACAAGGTGACCCATAACCTTACAGGATATAGCGCTGCTCCAAACTGAAAAAAAGTATGTCTCAGATTGCTGTTAAATGGTCCATATTTTGTTGTCCATGACTGATTTCGAGGCTTCCGACCTCATCATCAGATGTACCTGTCCACAATGGAGGTATACAATAAAGTAATGTGTGATAGTAGTACATTATATATTGTGCACGTACTAACAAATTTGTTGATATCTTACAGTAGTGAAATTGATCACCAGCCCTTATTTTAATATCAGAAGTTTAAATAAATTAGAAATGTGTACAGTAACCGATAAACACTTCTGTAGCGAAGCTGTCTAGCTCCCACTTTTGAGATTAACATGGTGTTGACAGTTTCGTTATAACATAGCTTAACAAAAATTGGAAATGAGGGAACGTATCATACTGTTGCCAAAACAGCAGAAGTAATGAGCTAAGTGATGTAAAAGAGACAAAGACGTAAAAATAATTTCTAGTTCAGTTTGGTTTGACTCTTAACTCTGTGTTCCTTTTTGTTAATGAACTAGCTGTTCCCAGCAACGCGTTGCTGTGTGTCAGTCAAGTTAAAAGGAAAAGAAAGAAACGAGGACTCACACAAGTACATATGTCAATGTATGGGAACTGGATGTTGTTGCTGTCGTGATCTCCCTCCAGTCCAGAGACTGGTTTGATGCAACTCTCCATGCTACTATATCTTGTGCAAGCTTCTTCACGTGATCTACCTATCTAATCTTCAGCATTCTTCTGTAGCACCACATTTCGAAAGCTTCTATTCTCTTGTTGTTTAAACTATTTATCGTCCATGTTTCAATTCCATACATGGCAAAACTCCATACAGATACTTTCAGAAGGGGCTTCCTGACACTTAAATCTATACTCGATGTTAACAAATTTCTCTTCGTCAGAAACGCTTTCCTTGCTGTAGCCAGTCTACTACAGTTATTAGCTTGCCAGATAGCAAAACTCATCTACTACTTTAAGTGTCCCATTTCTTAATCTAATCCCTTCAGCCTCACATTTAATTCCACTACACTCCATTATCCTCGTTTTGCTCTCGCTGAGTTTCATCTTATGTCCTCCTTCCAAGGCACTGTCCGTTCTGTTCAGCTGTTCTTTCAGGTTCTATGCTGTTTCAGACAGAATTACAATGTCGTCGGCAAACCTCAAAATTTTATCTGTTCTCCATGGACTTTAATTCCTACTCCAAGTTTTTCTTTTGTTTCCTTTTGCTGCTTGCTCAATATATAGATTGAAAAACATCGTGGACAGGCTACAACCCTGTCTCACTCCCTTCCCAACCACTGCTTCCCTTTCATGTTCCTCGACTGTCAACTGGTTTCTGTAGAAATTGTAAATAGCCTTTCGCTCCTTGTATTTTACCCTTGCCACCTTCAGAGTTTAAAAGATCGTATTCCAGTCAACATTGTCAAAAGCTTTCTCTAAGTATACAAATGCTAGAAACATAGGTTTGCCCTTCCTTAATCTATTTTCTAAGATAAGTCGTAGAGTCAGATTTCAAACTGATCTTCCCCGAGATCGATTACTTCCAGATGTTCTATTCGTCTGTAAAGAATTCGTGTTAGTATTTTGCAACCGGGACTTCAAATGATACTTCGGCAGTTTTCACACCTGTCGTCATGATTTCTTTGAGGTGAAATTATTATATTCTTCTCGCCTGTCTCATACACCTTGCTCACCAGATGGAAGAGTTTTGTCATGGCTGGCTCTCCCACGGTTGTCAGTAGTTCTAATGGAATGTTGCCTGCTCCCGGGGCCTTGTTTCGACTCAGGTCTTTCAGTGCTCTGTCAAACTCTCCACGCAATGTCGTATCTCCCATTTCATCTTCATCTACGTCCTGTTCCATAACATTGCTCCCAAGTACATCGCCCATGTATAGACCCTCTATATACTCCTTTCAACTTTTTGCTTTCCTGCCTTTTCCATCAGAGCTCTTGATATTCATACAGGTGGTTCTCATTTCACCAAACGTCTCTTTAATTTTCCTGTAGGCAGTATCTATCTTACCTCTCACGATATATGCTTCTACATCATTATAATTGTCCTCTAGCCATCCCTGCTTAGCCATTTTGCACTCAATGTCGACCTAATTTTTGAGACGTTTGTATTCCTTGTCGCCTGCTTCATTTACTGCATTTTTATATTTTCCCCTTTCATTACATTCAGTATACTGTTACCCAAGCATTTCTACTAGATCCCGTCTTTCTATCTACTTGATCCTCTCCTTCCTGTTTCATCTCTCAAAGTTAGCCATTCTTCTTCTACAGTATTTCTTCCCCTGCTCTTGTCAATTGTTCCCGTATGCTCTCTCTGAAACTCTCTATGATCTCTGGTTCTTTCAGTTTATCCAGGTTCAAGTGGTTCAAATCCCTCTGAGCACTATGGGACTTAAATTCTTTGGTCATCAGTCCAGTAGAACGTAGAACGTAGAACCACATCTGCCCTTGCAAATGTCTTACAATCTAAAAGCTAGCTCCTAAATCTCTGTCTTACTGTTGTATAATCTATCTGAAACCTTCCAATGTCTTCAGGCCTCTTTCACGTATACAACCTTCTTTCATGGTTTTTAAGCCAAGTGTTAGCTACGGTTAAGCTATTCTGTCAGGCGGCTTCCTCTTTCATTCCTTTCCCTCTCTTTTTTTCCTACTACCGAATTCCTGTCTCACATAACTATTAAATTTTCGTCTCCCTTTCTTTAGTTGCATCATACATTTCTTCGATCTCTTCATCATCTGCAGAGCTAGTTGGTATATAAACTTGTACTACTGTGGTAGTCGTGTGCTTCGTGTCTATCTTGGCTACAATAATGCGTTCACTGTGCTGTTCATAGTAGCTTATCCGCACTCCTATCTTTTTATGCATTATTAAACCTACTCCTGCGTTACCACTATTTGATTTTGTGTTTATAACCC
Organism: Schistocerca gregaria; assembly: GCF_023897955.1. NCBI lineage: Eukaryota > Metazoa > Arthropoda > Insecta > Orthoptera > Acrididae > Schistocerca > Schistocerca gregaria. The sequence continues at coordinate 83,775,323 of NC_064928.1, forward strand.
TGTATTCACGTGACTAGAAGTCTTGTTCCTCTTGGCAATGAACTTCACTCCCACTATATCTAACCTTAACCTATCCATTTCCCTTTTTAAGTTTTCTAACCTACCTGCCCAATTAAGGGATCTGACATTCCACGTTGCAATCCGTAGAACGCCAGTTTTCTTTCTCCTGATAACGACATCCTCCTGAGTAGTCCCCAGCCAGAAATCCCAATAGGATTATTTTACCCAAGAGGACGCCATCATCATTTAACAATACAATGAAGCTGCTTGCCCTCGGGAAAAATTGCAGCTGTAGTTTCCTGTTGCTTTCGACTGTTCGTAATAGCAGCACAGCAAGGTAGTTTTGGTTGGTGTTACAGGGCCAGATCAGTCAATCATCCAGACTGTTGTCCCTGCCATTACTGTAAAGACTGCTGCCCCTCTTCAGGAACCACACATTGTCCAGCATCTCAACAGATACCCCTCCATTGTGTTTTTACCTATGGTACGGCTATTTGTCCGGGGGGGGGGGGGGGGACTGGATAGACGTCCTAACCTCCTTCTCCCCCCTGTCTCTGTCCATCGCCACCTTTCCCTCTCCATATCCATCTCCTCCTCATTCTTTCCCCTCTCTTCGTCGAATACATCGTCATCCCCCCCCCCCCCCCAACCTTTCTCGCTCGCTGTCCATCTCCTCCTGCCCCTCTTTCTGTTCATCTCCACCTTTCCATCTTTTTATGTGCATTTCCTGCCATTCCTCTCCTGTTTCCCCTTCTGTCTGATTTGTTTATTCATACTGCAAGTTCACATTTTGCAGTACTATTCTAATCGCAAGCCGGTAAGCCACAAATACTATTTGCCTGTTGGCTAACAACGTTTTACTATTACTTCTTGTAGAACTTGTATACAGCCCATCAGTTACAGCTTTGAGAGTTTATTAAAACCCCTTTACATTGGTTTCTACGTTCATAAAAATGTCTTATTCAGAAGGAAAATATGGAAAATGGATTACATGTTGCGGCAGAGGTGCGTTAAAGTATAGCCGAAAGGAGTACTCACATATCAAAATCTCACCTCCAAAAAAATGGTTCAAATGGCTCTGAGCCCTATGCGACAACTTCTGAGGTCATCAGTCGCCTAGAACGTAGAACTAATTAAACCTAACTAACCTAAGGACATCACACACATCCATGTCCGAAGCAGGATTTGAACCTGCGACATTACGGGCGCTCGGCTACAAACCGTAGCGCCTAGAACCGCACGGCCACTCCGGCCGGCTCTCACCTCCAAATTTTGTGCACTAGCTGTACATTGTACCACACGAGTTGTGTATTTTTAATTTAACGTGCAGGTGAAATTTCGTATTTCACGGTGCGTTTCTGGCATAATATCTAATCAGTTGTCCATACTCGTATTTAACTTGTGAATAAGATATTTTTAGAAACGTTGAAACCACGTTAAATGGGTTTCAATAAACCTTCGTATTTTTAACTGATAGGCTGTTACCTATTTCCACAAGAGGCTTTCATTCAACGGTTGCTGCTGCTCCAGCCATGTACAAAATTTAAAAGTTTTACTTGTATATACATTAATATGGAGGTGAAATTTTGTATTTTACTGCGCCTTTCGGCTATATTTCAACGTACCTCTGCCACAACGTGTAATCCGGTAAAATGTCCAGGAGAAGTTTCTGAACCGTTCACAATTTACACAGGTGTTCGGCAGGCCGATGGACGATGTGCTCTCACCGATTCTCTTCAATCCTTAGACAGGGTAATGAGAGAGTGGCATGAAGACCTACACGAGAAAAACGTCAGATGAATCCATTTAGGACAAAGAAGAGTAAGATTGGAGATGAAAAATTCGCTTTTGCTGAAGATATTGCAGTAGTTTCTAAGGACAAAACAGATGCAAAGATAATAATAGAAACATTTCCTAAAACTGCAGCTAAAATCGGATTCGGAAACATCAAAAGAGTTGATAAGTTGAAGTATTTGGGAGAATGAATACCACAAGTAAAGAAAGATCGAACAAAATGCAACTAGCATAAAAGCTCACCCAAAACAGATATAATAAAACACCACTATCGTTACAGGCAACAATTAAAAACTACGCAACAGAAATTAAACCGGAAGTACATTACGGATCTGAATGCCTAACACTGAACAAACGAGGTGAACAGAAAGGACTGGAAAAAGAAAGAAAGGAAAACACTCAGAAAAATTGTAGGACCACAAATGAAAAAGATAACAACTGGACAAAGGGGAGAAATGGAGATCTGTATAAGATAACAACTGGAGAAAGGGGAGAAATGGAGATCTGTATAGCAACATAGAAACAATCACAGACACAATAAGAAAGAGGATATTAATATTTTACGCTCAATTGTACAGAATGAATGACAATAGCCTACTGAAGAAATTTTTAACTTAATTTCCAAATTAAAAAACACCACGGGATAGCTGGAAGAGACAAGGAAAGACCTGAGAAAACTTAACGTCGCCGAAAACACCACACACAATAGGAAACGTTTCAGCCCACTGATCAATACTGCAAAGTTTTCTGTTGCACAAAGAAATTCACACCCAAAGAGGGTGATGTCAAGAGGATAGAGGCAGCTCATCACATAACGCATGAAGAAGTTCTGGGAAGATAAAAAGAGCAAAATTATACCTCTGTCTTTGATTCTAAGCTGTCTATAATTGGCTAATTCTGTAGTAAAAAATATATATAATATTACTATTCTCGTGTCAGAAACATACAGGTACATGTACATTTATTTTATACAGTTATGATTAAATTACCTTTGACCAAAACTTGGCCACTTCCAGTGCATTTTCTGTTGCTTGTCGAAGACCATCTTCTGTACAGGGGATTGGGCGCAAGCGACACCGAAGCATGTGCCGGACTGTCTGTTCTGCTCCACAGTAACACCGAATGTCATTCGGATCAGTGTATTCCCATCTTGCCAAGTTAACTGTTGCTCTTCCAACACCGGATGTCTATTCAGCTACTTCAAAGTTATCCATTTCTCGTCATGGCCTGGAGGTAAAGCTTCAATATCTCTTTTCCAACCAGGGCAAAGGTAGGTCGTAGCCCTCCAAAGTTGCAACCTAGCTTTTTCAGCTGTGGTTCTAAGTTCCTTTGATGTCCTAAGGGAGCCCTTCCTTGACTTCAGTCGTTGCGGATACGGTTCACGCCCATACAAAAGATGGGTGATTTCCTTGGTCGCAGCTGTCTCTCTTCGAACAGGTGGTGGTGCTATTCCTACATATATCTATTAACATACAAAGCATAACACCAGCCAGAGAAGAACTGCTACGAGAAACAGATATACGTATTGAAATATATCCTACGTCCGTCTTCACAGTCATTAGAATATTATGTAAAAATTTGAAGTAAATCGCTCAAGAACCTTTCTAGATTTTCGACAGTAATGTTTCACTTTTATGTATTAATTATTTATATATCATATATATTAAAAATAGGTTCATGAAAAGAAGAAGAAGAAATAAAAACTTTGAGGTTCCCCGATGACATTGTAATTCTGTCAGAGACAGCAAAGGACTTGGAGGAGCAGTTGAACGGAATGGACAGTGTCTTGAAAGGAGGGTATAAAATGAACATCAACAAAAGCCAAACGAGGATAATGGAATGTAGTCGAATTGAGTCGAGTGACGCTGAGGGAATTGGATTAGTAAATGAGACACTTAAAATAGTAAAGGAGTATTGCTATTTGGGGAACAAAATAACTGATGATGGTCGAAGTAGAGAGGATATAAAATGTAGACTGGCAATGGCAAGGAAAGAGTTTCTGAAGAAAAGAAATTTGTTAACATCGAGTATTGATTTAAGTGTCAGGAAGCCGTTTCTGAAAGTATTTGTATGGAGTGTAGCCATGTATGGAAGTGAAATATGGACGATAACTAGTTTGGACAAGAAGAGAATAGAAGCTTACGAAATGTGGTGCTACAGAAGAATGCTGAAGATTAGATGGGTTGATCACATAACTAATGAGGAAGTATTCAGTGGAATTGTGGAGAAGAGGAGCTTGGGGCACAACTTGACTAGAAGAAGGGATCGGTTGGTAGGACATGTTCTGAGACATCGAGGGATCACCAATTTAGTATTGGAGGGCAGCGTGGAGGGTAAAAATCGTAGAGAGAGACCATGAAATGAATACACTAAACAGATTCAGAAGGATGTAGGTTGCAGTAGGTACTGGGAGATGAAGAAGCTTGCACAGGATAGAGTAGCATGGAGAGCTGCATCAAACCAGTCTCAAGACTGAAGACCACAACAACATCATGAAAAGACGCACGTAACCGAATGCAACGTTGTGTGAAAATTTCGAAGCAACCAGTGAACGACTTTTTATCAAGCGATTTACAGTTTTATTTACATGTTCCCTTGTTTTATAATCCTTGACTCATTAGCCCCGCTGTTTTGATAGGAGTGTCATCGTACGTAATCTCATTTTCAAGTCTTGTTAAGGTAAGGTATAAACAAAGAACCAACACCACGTTATTCTCAAATATGTTAGACAATATCACTTTACAGGTGACTTGTCAGTTACTATGTACATTTCTAATTTAGTTATACTGATGTTAATGTAATAAGTGGCCTTGGAATTCCAATTCCACCATCCCTGTACAAGCAGACCATCATGGAATTTGTTTTTGGAAATATTGACTCATTCAGTAGAAACTGCAACACTAATTCGGTGAATACTAGACGGGAAAAAATTCACTTGAATAACACTTCCTTAAGCTTTTGTGTTTTTAGTTGATAAATGTATTAAAAACAATACATTTCACCGCCAAGAGTTTGCAATAAAAACTTATTTACTGCAACCAGTCTCAGTCATCAGACCGTCGTTAGATATCATAAGATACTGAAAACAGCTTGCATAGCAATGTGAAACATGGTTTCACTTGCATGGGGGCTTAATTAAAATGCAATAATTTTAGTAACTGTGTGTCCGGTTTCGAAGTCTCGTAACCGGTTGGCCCTGACTAGTGTTAGTACGCAATCTGACTGCATAAAATAAAAATAAAGAATGAAGGGAAATTTCCGTTAACACAATTGATTAATTAAATCCCCTGCAACTATAAAAGCTACCAACAACCAAAGCACAAGTGTAACTGTTCTGTGTGTGGTAGTGTGATTCAACGTACATGTATCTGGCACGGTTCTTCCTCAATACGACAAGAAATTTTAAACACCATTTACAATGAGCTAATTGAAAAGCCACAAATACTATAATTGCACACAGAAACCCGAATTACAAGTCTAATACATGAACACGAGCCAGATGCTCTGTTGACTGAACCTGTGACCAAGAGGCATTATCATTAAGGAGATTTGAAATAAAAAAAATTTGTTACCCCCATATATATTGACGAAAAATTGATCATTGCAACATCTTCCATCTATACATTACACCAACCGAACAGCATCTAATCTCTCACCCAACAGAACAACAACTGCACACGACATCCTCTAAACTAGTACTGCGCTCGACATCCTCTCAACCAGCACTGCCCACGGCAATCTCTGAACTACAACTGCACTCGACATTTTCTGAACAGCTACTGTCCCAGTGGAGGCGGCGGAATGATACTGGCACGGTGACTCAGTGTAGCCACCTTTCACACTTAATATAAAATTTATTACGTGTAACAATTACGTGACAGCAGCAAATTATGATAGGTTTTGTGCTAACTGTTCTCGCTAATTTTGTCTGTAATGAGTTATTTATTGATACGCTATCTCACAGCTGCTTTCACATTTTATTAATACTTTAGTTCTTTTGTGTTCACGTTTTCTGATCGTCATTATGTATACTGTATACTGAATCGATACATGCCCAGTCTCTTCGACTCGCATGGCCTCACAGAACATGACAAATCATAACAAAATAGACAGAGCCACTATTGTGGAACTCAGAACTTATCTTCGTGTAGAAATATACATAGGTATCGTGTATTTCAGTACTCAGCTACAGATAAAATTGATTGCACACCGAGCTTGTTATGTTTCAGGGACTGGCCCTGAAGAAAGGATCAGACATCCGCCAGATGTGGTCCAACTTCTCCGACCCCATCGACTTCCGGGTTTACGTCTTGAACCTCACCAATCCTGAGGCGGTGCACAGAGGGGAGAAACCCATCGTACAAGAAATCGGGCCGTACTTCTACGAGTGAGTCTTCTGCACCGCTCTGACTTGATCCACTTGTCATTACAGCACGGAGGCATCAGCATTAATTATTAGAAAAAGTTAAAGTTATAACATTCTGCGAGAGACGTTCCAGAAGTAAGTTTCGTCATCGTTCTTTCACGAGCAAACTTTATTACCAAAAACAAATACACAATGGCGTCGTAAACTACACATCTTCCACCGTTTTCCGTCAGAGTCACCACCGAACCCTGACACATTTGTCGTAGCGTGCAATCAGTTTGTAGAAACAACTCTGATGGTACTAGGTGCCCTGCAACGCAAGGAACTGTTGTACAGTCTGGTCAACTAACAAACAGCATGCCCTGTACCAAAGCAATGTTGCTTTCATTTGTGGATGTGAAGGGACGCTCATTTCGACCTTCATCTTCCACCTTCCACCTTCCTTCTCTGTACGTGCAGCGCCAACGACCAACCATTTGACAAGGCATGACCTCTTCAACATACACGGTCTGTAGGCGTTCATGAGTGATGGACATACTAAGCCAACGCGTCCATTCATATTGGATAACAACACACTATTCCACTGGCAACCACGCTATCAGTACACGTCCGTCTGTCATAATGATTTGCACCCGAATTATCTCGGAAGCACCAGTGTGGCTGGCCAAGGTGGCCGAGCGGTTCTAGGCGCTACAGTCTGGAACCGCGCGACCGCTACGGTCGCACGTTCGAATCTTGCCTCGGGCTTGGATGTGTGTGATGTCCTTAGGTTAGTTAGGCTTAAACAGTTCTAAGTTCTAGGGGACTGATGACCTCAGAAGTTAAGTCCCATAGTGCTCAGAGCCATTTGAACCATTCTGATCACGAGTCTGGTGCTATTCTTCGTTCTTCGGCGCTCTACGCATGGGTCGTTCCTCCTCTGCTGACGCCCGTTCCGTCGCTGAACCAGCGACTGTTCTGGATTCACATGGCGTCCGTTTGTGTCACCTGGTGTACCATCTCCGCATTCAAAAACAATGGCGAATCTTACTTTCGAAACGTCCGTCGTACTACTTTTCTACATAATCAAAACCCATGTTGAAGCTTTTATCGTCCCTATCGACGAACTAACAAGAACCCCAAACATAACTATGAAGATGGTATCTGTTCTTTCGGACAGCTCTCTTAGAATGAAATGATAATTAAATCTAGATCTTGAGCTGTCGACAAGCGTCGATATACATCAACGTTGGCAGTTGAAAATGTGTGCCCCGACCTGGACTCGAACCCGGGATCTTCTACTTGCATGGCAGTCGCTTTATCCATCTGAGCCACTGAGGCCACAGAGGGATAGTGCGACTGCAGGTATTTATCCCTTGCACGCTCCTCGTTAGACTCACATTCCCAGCTTAATGTCCACAGACTAGATTCGAAGTGCACCTGCCCGTTATACTCATTACTCGCGGCAGACAATTTTACCGAGTCCCGTAAGTCCCGTATGCATCCAGCACAGAAGAAAAAGGTCAAGGGCCGGTTAGCCTTAACTACATGTCCGAAAGAACAGATACCATGTTAAGGCTAACCGGCCATTGACCTTCTTCTTCTGTGGTGGATGGACACGCATTTCCCGAACTGTTACGGGACTCGGTGAGATTGTATTAAGTTGGGAACGTAAGTCTTACGAGGAGCGTGCTAGGATAAATCCCTGCAGTCGCACTATCCCTCTGTGGCCGCAGTGGGTCAGATGGTCTGTGCCTCGGTAGTGCAGTAGGCCGCTCTTAAGTCTCATAATGTTGCCGGCACGGTAGCTCAGCGTGTTCGGTCAGAGGATTAGCTGCCCTCTGTAATTAAAAAAAAAAAAAAAAAATTGATCAACGACGAAGTTAAACGGGTGTCTTAAGACGTCCGGCCCGAGCAGATGAACGAACGAAAGCGGACAAAATGAGATAAATAGAAGTTGGCAGCCACGGTAGCTCGGCGTGTTCGGTCAGAGAGGTGACTGGCCTCTGTAATAAAAATAACTGAGTGAAAAGATCAACAACGAACGTCAACGGGTGTCATGTGACGTCCGGTAGTACGAAATACAACTAACCATAACGAAAAATAAAGATGGTGAGACGTCGGTGGCATTCGTTACGTCACATACAAAAAAATTACATATATATATTTTTATTTTTATCAGCATGATTCTTTCTCTCAGGGATATTGTCTTTTCTTGTCACTTTTCCTTACGTGCATAAGTAGATATGAAACGGATTCTTGAAGGGCCTCAGTTATTTATGTACCAACTTTAGCTTTTGAGCGGGATGACTAAATTATAGTTGCCGTTAACTGAACTGAATGTAATTTTGTTAATTTCTATTTATTGATTGCAAAGCACGGCTTGAGAGAATTTCGAATGTTGCCGTGGAGCGGCCAAGATAAAACTTACTGAACTCACTGAATTAGTATAATCTAAAAACTGCACTTTAACGTAATTAATTATCTGTTGCAATTTAGAAAGGTTCTTACAACGAAATCTCTCGCATTTAGATTTACTGTTAACACCTTGAAAAGTAAATTAATACCTCGGCGCTTAATGGGCGACCAGAGGCTGCATCGGAAGATGAGATTCTCGCAGCGCAAATTACTGAAAAAATGCTTATTAATAATAGTTAGCCACTGCGAGCATTTGAGGTGATAAAATAATAATATTTTATTTTAGTTATAAATACCAATAACTTACATAAAATATGTGTTGCCGCTCAATGGCTGCCTTCCGTATAGCGAAACAAAACAGAGATTGTACCATAAAATACGTCCTTCCTCTTCGGCCGTACAATCGCGTCACTTTTGATCCTTTTTTATTTTCATAGACATTAAATAAAGATGCGACTCTTTAATTATCGCTGCGTATCAGTTGTTTCAAGACCATTAACTATATCTTTTACACTAAATCTATTCATAAAATAATTACGGTTTACAACCGCTAATGGTAGTCTTAACGGCACAGCGTATGCCAACTTCCTCAGACGAATTCTTCCTTCTCTTCTGCATGAAGCGCCGCTAAGATCAGCACGACGGATGTCCAGCACATAATGCCTTGCGTGCACATCGTGTTCTGAACCGAAGGTGTCCTGCCAGATAGACTGGTCGAGGAGGAACAGTTACTTCTCTTAGGTCTCCTGATTTAAATCCTGTGTTTTTTCTTTGGCGAAGCATTAAAGACGTTGTCTATCGCGATATTCCAACAACTCCAGAGGACATGCAGGAACGTGTCGTGCTTGCTTGTAGTTCTCTTCAGCAGGCAACACTGGAAGCAGTACATAAGTCTTTTTATTCAACGAGTGCACCAGTGTATTGGTGTCCAGGATCACCACTTTGAGCACCTTTGAATGTTCCACTCCTGGACAATGGTACAGGAGAGTTAAGGTCAATTTTGTGTTATGTTTTTACTTGTTTTACATTTGTTTTCTGACAACTCCAGCAAGTGGACGAGTTTATGATCCCAGGCCGAAAGTCAGTGTTGTGTTACGTAATTCATGATGTTGTGTTTCAGTGAATTGTACACGGTCATACATTTTTGAATAGGTCTTTAGGAGAGGAAACGAATTACCGAATAAAACATACAGGGTGCCATTTAAAAAAGTCATACCGCTGTTCATATCTTTGTAAAAAGCAAAGCTACAACGAAGGCAATCATACTGAATGCTGTCCTCCTGACGGGTAAAGAACATTTGCTTGACAAATTTTGTAAATTGCATCTGGACAAACAGATATTTATGATGGTCAAGATAAATGGAACACACTGTATATGCCAGTTAAATAATACATGTTTTAATGAGCGATGTAAAATAACAGACTGCCTACTGTCATAGGTGTACTGTCGATGACGCCACCTACTGTAGAGACATTTTACGTTGTGCCCTGTCGAACTGCTTCTGTCAATTTCAGCGCTGAACGAAGGGATGGAATGTTTAACGTCCCATCGATAACTTGGTCATTAGAGGCGAGGCACAAGCTGGTATGAGTGAGAAGTGGGGCACGAAGTCGCTCGCACCCTTTCAAAGCAAGCGTTTCACCATATTTGCCTGGAGTGATTTAGGAAACTCACGGAAAATCTGAATCTGGATGGATGGGCGAGGGTTTGAACCGTCACCCTGCCAGATGATAGTCGAGTGGGTTGAGCACTGCGCCACGTCTGTTGGTCTCCCTCTGCAGATTGATCCGTGTGTCCGCTACGCTTTCCCACCAACTAAACCAACCTCACTCGCCCGTTTAGCCGAGCGGTCTAACGCACGGCTTTCCGGAGCGGGAAGGAGCGCCTGGTCCCCGGCACGAATCCGCCCGGCGGATTTGTGTCGAGGTCCGGTGAGCCGACCAGTCTTTGCTTGGTTTTTAGGCGGCTTTCCATCTTCCTCCGTGGATGCCGGCTGGTTCCCCTTATTCCGCCTCAGCTACACTATGTCGGCGATTGCTGCGCAAAGAAGTTTTCCACATACGCGTGCACCACCATTACTCTACCCCACAAACATAGGGGAACACTCGTCTAGTGTGAGACGTTCCCTGGGGGTGCACCGGAGCCGAACCGCACAGTAATCCTGGGTTCGGTGTGGGGCGGCGGAGGGGTGAAGTGGACTGCGGTAGTCGTCGTGGGGTTGTGGACCACTGCGGCTGCGGCGGGGATGGAGCCTCTCCATCGTTTCTAGGTCCCTGGTTAACATGCGACATACAACATACAAACGAACCGGATCTCTATTTGCTCTGTCAATTCTACATGGTAAAGGTCCCAGATTGACGTGAAACATAATATTTGTAACTTCCTGGCAGATTAAAACTGTGTGCCGGACCGAGACTCGAACTCTGGACCTCTGCCTTTCGCGGGCAAGTGCTCTCCAACTGAGCTATCCAAGCACGACTCACGCCCCGTCCTCACAGCTTTAATTCCGCCAGTACCTCGCCTCCTATCTTACAAACTTTACATAAGCTCTCCTGCGAACCTTGCAGAACTAGCACTCCTGAGAGAAAGGAGCACTTGCCCACGAAAGGCAAAGGTACCCAGTTCGAGTCTCGGTCCGGCACACAGTTTTAAAGTGCCAGGAAGTTTCATGTCAGCGCACACTCCGCTGCAGAGTGAAAATCTCATTCTGGAAACGTCCCCCAGGCTGTGGCTAAGCCATGTCTCCGCAATATTCTTTCTTTCAGGAGTGCTAGTTCTGCAAGGTTCGCAGGAGAGCTTCTGTAAAGTTTGGAAGGTAGGAGACGAGGTACTGGCGGAAGTAAAGCTGTGAGGACGGGGCGTGAGTCGTGCTTGGATAGCTCAGTTGGTATAGCACTTGCCCGCGAAAACCAAAGGTCCCGTGTTCGAGTCTCGGTCCGGCACACAGTTTTAATCTGCCAGGAAGTTTCATATCAGCGCACATTCCGCTGCAGAGTGAAAATCTCATTCTGAACACAAGATATGCTAGGTTATTTGGCACTGCTGGTTATTCTGAATGTAGTAGGAGGCGACAGGGTACGGCGTATGTATTTGGCAGGTACGTTTGTCACCTTCACTGTGTTCTTGTAACGTGTGTCTTTAAATATCTTGTCGAATATTGCATGTTTATATCACAGACCTGGTAATGGGGTTATTCCAAAAAAGCATATGACTTATTGTCTAAAGCAGTGGTTCCCAACAGGTGGTTCGCGGACCCCCAGGGTCCCCAAGAAGCTATTAGAATAAAAAATATATTACATATATTTTATTAGATTATATGTATATTTATATTCATATAGTATATATATTTATATATTATTATATTACTTTATTTATTATATTATTTATATTATATTTCTATACCATTATATATATTTTATATATTAAATATGTATTTTTTTTTTTTTTGCCGCTTCCTGCATGAGCGGAGCTTTAGCTAATGCTAAATTCTGCGTCTAGCGTCTTCCTAGAGCCAACTGACACTAGCACACATTAGCGCAAAACTAGAATTAGATAGAGCCAAATAGTTAATAACAATGATGGCTAAATTGAAAAACTTTTAAGCTCAATATTTTTTCAGTAATGAATATGTCAATGTTTTTTCTAAGTACCAAAAACAGAAAAGGTATAGAAAGACTCTTCATTTGGTATTTTTAGGTACTTGATACCGTGATATGACAAGGTACCAATCGTGCTCGACGAGGGTGTCCTCGAGAAAATTTTGTTGGGAACCCCCTGGTATAAAGTGATGAGAATGTTACTATTAGGATGGACTAGCAGTTTTGATTGTTGTCAGTGCGACTGGGTAATTTAATACGAAAATCATGCAAATACAGGAGGTTGCTCGCCAAGCGACGGAGATACGTTTGTTGCGAATTATTACATCTACACCATGTACACCAGTACCCCGCAAGCCACCTGACGTCTGTGGCGAAAGGAACTTCTGGTACCACCAGCTGATCACTCCCCTGACCCACTCGCGAACGGCGCGTGGCAAGTACGATTGTCGGTAGACCTCTGTTCTAAGTCTAGTTTCTCGAATTTTCCTTCGTGGTATTTTATTCTCGCATCAGAAACATACAAATTTTACAGTAGCCATACACATCAATAAATATGTACAAATATATACAAAAAATGGATTTAAATAACATGTGCCCAGTACTTTGCAACCTCCAAGGCGCTTGGAGTGGCTTGCAGGAGACCAATCTTCGTGCAGGATGCAGGGCACAAAAGGCACTGGAGCATGTGGCTTGTGGTTTGGTCTTGTCCACGATCACGGGACGTATCTTCTGTTATGAAGCCCCATCTCTTCAGGTTGTCTCTGAATCGTCCAACTCCTGATCGTAATCTGCTTAAAGGTTTCCACACCAAACAGATCTCGTTGTGTCCAGGTGGTAGTTCTTCAGCTTCTGGCGTCTGCACGTGAGGCGTCGACTCCTTCCATAACTCCAGCCTTGCCTTCTCTGGTGAAGTGGTGAGGTTCTCGGATGTTCTCAGGATGCTCTTTCGCGATCTCGGCCGTTGCTGTGGTGGATTATGTCCGTGCAGAGGATGGGCACTGTCCTGTTCCACTTTCAGTCTCTCCTCGTTGGAAGCCACTGTTCTGCGTATCCATGATGGCGCTTTTCCAGCCAGGCAGTGGAGCTTATCAGTTGGTGTAGGTCTTAAGCAACCTTTGATCAACCTGCAGGTTTCTTGAGAGCAATGTCTACTTGTCTGGCACGAGATGACCTGTACCAGACTGGAGAAGCGTATTCAGCTGTAGAAAAGCACAGTGCCATTACAGAACAGCGAATAGTTTGTGGATTTGATCCCCACTGTGTCCCTGCTAGTTTGCGAATTAGGTTGTTTCGAGGGGAGATTTTCATTTTGGTGTTCTTGCAGTGAGTTTTGAATATCAGAGTTCTATCGAGAGTGACTCCCACGTATTTAGGTGCGTGAAGATGCTGGAGTTGGATGCCTGAGCGTGCAATATGTAGCTCACGATTAGGTTCCCTGTTCCTTAAATGATAGGCGCACACTTGTGTCTTCGAAGGGTTTGGTCTGAGTAGGTTCCGATTGAAGTAGCTTGACAGTGTTCTAAGTGCTGTTGTCCGGTTTCTTTCCACGCTTTCAAAGCATGAGCTCTGCGTAGCAAGGGATAGGTCATCTGCATATTAGAATCTCCTTGTGCCTGGGGTCAATGGCTGATTGTTGGTCATTTCGCGAGATAAGGCAGTAATAGGCTGTCAGACTCTTCCCGGAAAGTGCTCTCTCGATATTTTAACAGTACCAAGAGTAAACCTCTCCATGATGCACAACACGCCTCTTCCAATGTCTGCCTCTGTAGTTTGCTGACCGTCTCTGCAACGAGCTCGGATCGGCTAAACGATCCCGTGACGAAACGCGCCGCTCTTCGTCGGGTCTTCTCTTCCATCAGTCCTACCTGGTAACGGTCCCAGATTCTGTCCAAAAAGCGCCTTATAAACCACTTCATTCGTGAACGAGTTACATTTCCGTAAGATTTCTCCTGAGAATCTCAATTTGGCGTCTGCTTTTCGTACTATTTTTTGCATGTGGTCATTCAGATTAAGGTCGCTCTAGATAGTTACTCCTAGACATTTTACAGTAGACAGTCTTTCCAGCAATTTGTCATCAATAGTGCAGTTGTACAGCGGCGGATTTCTTTTTATATGTTTGCGCCGTAAATTACATTTAGTTACGGCCAGGGTCAACTGTCGAAGCCTGTGCCATTCATCAATCCTGTGCAGGTTATTCTACAAATCAGTGCGCTCTTCTGGAGTTGCTACTTTTTTTTAATAGAAAACCGCATCATCTGCCGCAAGTCTTAAAGAACTTCAGACGCTTTCTAATAATTAATCATTTATATTCATTTGCAAACAGTAACGGTTCCGTCACACTTCCTTCGCGTAGTCAGGAAATTGCCTTTAAGCGTGATGTTTGAGTTCTATCTGCAAGGAAGTCTTAAATCCAGTCTCAAATCTGGTTCGATAATCGATAACCTCGTATTTTTTTTTATTTTTTGAGTACACGGCAGTGCGGTACGGTGTCAAATGCCTTCCTAAAGTCAAACGGCATCAAACTGAGCGCCGTTGTCTACGGTGCTGTGAATATCATGGAGGAACAGAGCGACTTGAGTTTCGCAGAATCTCTGTTTGCGGAAACCATTTTGATTTTTATAGAGGAGATTTTCTTTCTCCAAGAACATCATAATTCTTGAGCATAAAACACGTTCCATAATCCTACAACACATTTACGTCAACGATATAGGTCTATAATTGTGTGGATATGCGCTCTACGGCCCTTCTTAAAAACGGAAATGAGCTGCGCTAGGTGCCCTTCATTGCTCCAGCGAACTATGAAAACCTACTGCTGTTCTTCGGCATAATCTTAGTAGAGTCTTACAGTTATCTCATCTAGTCCTGATGGCTTTCCCCTAGTAAGCGATTGTAGTTGATTTTCTATTCCGCGATCATTTATCTCAATATCTGTTACTTCGACGCTCGTATAATGTTTGAAAGGAGCGACCGTATTACGTTCTTCTCCGATGGAACAAATTGGGAAGACCGAATGCAGTATTTCGTCCTCCCATCTGTTATCTTCCGCTTAGGTGCCAGTTTGGGCACTGAGTGACAGAACACGTGCTTAGTCATTTCAAGTAAGATGAAAACCTTTTGGCGTTTTTAGTCAGATCGGTTGACAGTAATTTAGTTTCAATTTCAGTGAACGCTTCTCTCATTGCTCCCTTTAAGATCATTTTCACGTCGTTTAGCTTTTGTTTGTCAGTTAGGTTTTGACTTCTCTTAAATGTGTGACGAAGCTCTCTTTGTTTACATAGTAGCTTTGAAACACGGCCATTAAACCACGGTGGGTCTTTCCCACGTCTTAAGACCTCATTGTTCTCAGCACTGAGCATTTGACGTTGGCTACCCAGATACACTGTAGTTTATATCTACATCTACATGGATACTCTGCAAATCACATTTAAGTGCCTGGCAGAGGGTTCATCGAACCACCTTCACAATTCTCTATTATTCGAATCTCATATAGTGCGCGGAAAGAACGAACACCTGTATCTTTCCGCACGAGCTCTGATTTCCCTTATTTTATCATGGTGATCGTTCCTCCCCATGTACGTCTATGTCAATAAATATTTTCGTATTCGGAGGAGAAAGTTGGTGACTGGAATTTCGTGAGAAGATTCCGTCGCAACGAAAAACGCCTTTCTTTTAATGATGTCTAGCCCAGATCCTGTATCATTTTTGTGACACTGTCTCCCATATTTCGCGATGATACAAAACGTGCTGCCTTTCTTTGAACTTTTTCGATAAACTGCGTCAGTCCTATCTGGTAACGATCCCACACCGCGCAGCAGTATTCTAAAAGAGGACGGACAAGCGTAGTGTAGGCAGTCTCCTTAGTAGGTCTGTTAAATTTTCTAAGTGTCCTGTCAATAAAACGCACTCTTTGGTTAGCCTTCCCCACAACATTTTCTTTGCCTTCCTTCCAATTTATGTTGTTCGCAATTGTAATACCTAGGTATTTAGTTGAATTTACGGCTTTTGGATTAGATTGATTTATCGTGTTACCGAAGTTTAACGAGTTCCTTTTAGCACTCGTGCGGATGACCTCACACTTTCCGTTATTGAGGATCAACTGCCACGTTTCGCACCATTCACATATTTTTTCTAAACCGTTTTGCAGTTTGTTTTGATCTTGTGATGACTTTATTAGTCGATAAAAGAAGGCGTCATCTGCAAACAACCGAAGACGGCTGCTCAGATTTTCTGCCAAATCGTTTATACAGATAAGGAACAGCAAAGGGCCTATAACACTACCCTGGGGAACGCCAGAAATCCTGTCACTCTTGCGGACAGCGGGCACTAGTAGATACAGAAAGACAAACCAGATAATCAGGGTGGAGTTTGGAGTGGAAACGATAGTTATGGCCGTAATAAAAACGAACGGGAACTAAGTTAAGCAAATAGAAGGTTTTAGACCAAGGAAACTCATTACGCGATTCGAAAAATAAATGAATACTCAGACGATGATTTGATGGAAGATGGATGGATGACCTTAGAAAACAGGCAGGAGCACAATGGAGCATGGGAAAGTTCTGTAGGAGGCCTCAACACACGAATGACTAATGATGTTCCATCACATAACTTCGCCGCGCGGGATTAGCCGAGAGGTCGGGGGCGCTGCAGTCATGGACTGTGCGGCTGGTCCCGGCGGAGGTTCGAGTCCTCCCTCGGGCATGTGTATTTGTGTTTAGGATAATTTAGGTTAAGTAGTGTGTCAGCTTAAGGACTGATGACCTTAGCAGTTAAGTCCCATAAGATTTCCCACACATTTGAGCACACATCACATAACTTCGACACCTGTTCGCACTCCCTATGGAAGGCACTAAATCTGTTTACGATTATATTTATACGAGGGCTATTCGGTAACTAAGGAACGATTGGTCGCGAAATGGAAACTACAGTAAAAATCCAAACTGGTTTTATTTCCACGGTTAGCTAAACATTCCAGCTACTTATCCGCATTGTCGCCGCTCACACTTAGACATCTGTCGTAGCGTTGTACAAACTTTTCAACACCCGAGTCATAGAAGGTAGCCACCTGTGTTTTTCGACAGTTTTCTACGCTGTACGGCAGTTCGTTCTCCGTGCCAAAATGTTGTCTTCGTATGCAGCGGTGCGTCTGGACAGAGATAAAACTCGGAGAGAGCCGGGGCCGGGGTGTATGATGGGTGATCAAACATTTCCCAATGAAAACGTTCCAGGGGCGTCGTCATTGCCCCTGCAGTGTGCGGACGAAAACTGTCATGAAGAAGGAACTGCATGACATAAGTTATGGGATGTTGCATAACATCAGGCGAAATCTCTCGGCAGACAGTCATACTTGGCGGGCTAGACTATTTTTCTAGACGTCTTCACGCGCTCTCTGTGCGCTCAGAACTAAGAAGGACGACTTGCTACTTAGAACAGATGCTGCCCAACACATCTATGCAAAGTTTAATCTGTTTTTCACTGTGGTTTCCATTTCAAAACCTATCTTTCCTTGCTTTCCGAATAGCCCTTGCAAATACGAGCAGGATTTCACGCTGGCTTTGTTTAAATACCTCATTTTAACCAAATTTTCTTAATCGCTGTGCAAACTTAAAAGCATCAAAATCACGCCGTTCTCATTAATTCTCGCAAACGTTGAGCTGTTGGGAAACATGCCGAAGTTGTACGCATTTATTTATCGTCTGTTCGGGACTCGTCAGCTGTGTGCTCGGCCAGTCCTAATTACAGAACCGGACGCAGGTGACAATTACACGTCGATGGCTGTTAACTAGTTAATGGGAGTCTCTGTTATACGACGCCCGATCAGGCACGAGATACAAATTATTTAGCGGGGCATTGAACGACGCACGCGAGTACAGATTGTCTGGCAACAGACAGCCGGAGTTGGCGCGCGGAAGTACGAAGGGGACAAAACGAAAACCACGCGGCCAAGACACAGAGAGTGATGTCGAGTACAGCGGAGAGACTCGATACTGAACAACAGATTCGACGGAGCCTTCTCTGAATCCCTCTGGAAGGAAAATTTCGTTCAAAATTTTCAGTGTATGACAAGTTTCGTAACTGTGACTGTTCGTTCATAGGTGTCGCGTCATATGGTAACTATGAAATCACGATAGAGCAGCTGTTCGTCTTACTCAAATGACGATGATGGCAACTGCTGCGTCCGCCTCGATAGCTGAGTAGTCAGCGCGATGAAATGCCATGCTAAGGGGCACAGGTTCGATTCCCGCCTTGGTCGAAGATTTTCTCCGTTCAGGGACCGGGTGTTGTGTTGTCCCCAACATCTCATCCCCATCGACACGCAAGTCGCCGTAGTGGCGTCAATTCAAAAGACTTGTCTACCCGACGGGAGGCTCTAGCCACACGACATTTCATTTTAGAACTGCTGCATGATTCCAGGAGACACTTCAGTCTGGAACCGAGCGACCGGTACGGTCGCAGGTTAGAATCCTGCCTCGGGCATGGATGTGTGTAATGTCCTTAGGTTAGTTAGGTTTAAGTAGTTCTAGGGAACTGATGACCTCAGTAGTTTAGTCCCAAAGTGCTGAGAGCCATTTGAACCATTTTTTGAACAATGTTTGAAACCTTCCCGTCTAATATTGGATGAACGTTTGCTTGCTGACTGAACGCTGCGTCTCTTAAAATCTTTTAACTGCTGCTCTGTCAAGACTACCTGCTGATTATTACGACGAAACATAAAATGTGTTGTCGCCGTGGCCCTCAGTCGTTACCTGAAATTATTAAGACTGATTCTTACCTTTAATTATTTATACTGGATCGCCATATGACTGCTACAGCAAACTGTGGAATGAATATACTTACTTCTCTTTAACATAATTATAAGCTGCTGGTGGAGTTTCATAATACTTTGTGACTGGAATTCTTTAAGTTGAAGTTAATTTAAATTTGATAAAAGCTGAAGCTCAGTTTAGACTTTTCTTTTAAGATAACAATAAATTCCGTAAAGCATTTACGTGAATGATTTTGGGATAGAAAATTCTTAATGCATTTAATCTGGTAGAAGTTAACTATATTCTGAGAACGATCTTCACAAACAATTACAGGGGGTATAGTTCTTTACAAAAATTCTTAAAAAGTAGCGTTGCGCTACATACCTAATTTTCCATCAAAATTACATAACTATATTCTGAGAACGATCTTGACAAACAATTACAAGGGGCATAGTTCTTTACAAAAATTCTTAAAAACTAGCATTGCTCTACATATAGCGAGTGGCTGGCGAGCACACCGCTTCTTTCAAAGTGTTAATTCATACCTCGCTTACAGCGACCTCCTCTCATGTCTCGCTAGCTACGACTGCCTCGTCTCACATCTTACTCGCAACTGCTCGCTTCCAACGCTCAATGCTACAAAAGTGCGGTCTCGCCGCCAACAATGGTTTTTGGTGCAGACAATCCCTGCTACCATTACAGATGTATTACTGCGCGCTGTTTCCCGCTCTTTCTCAAAATGTATCTATGCGCGGTTTCCCGCTCTTTCTCAATAATACACAATGCAATTTAATTAACAAAACAATTTAAATAAGAAACAGTTCAGATAATTACATGCTAAAACAGTTTAAATACGCCTATTACATAATTACATGTTGGTTGTCACTGTTATGTCATACCAGTATTAACAATTGGCACGTATATAAATGATTAGAGTTGCAGTTTGCTGAGACAAATAGAACGGCCACCACAGCACAATATTGTTGTTCGTGTTTAGTGTTGTTACCTACTGTGGTAGGGTGCATAAGAGGTGCGAACACAGTCAGAGGTTGAATGATCGCTGTGAAGGAAACAGACACACCGCGTACCCATGTGAGATAGCGTTATCAGCGCGTTACAGGGTTTGAAAGGGGGCATCATTGTGGGTCTCCATTTGGCTCACTGGTCAAATCTACGCATATACTCCGCCAGCCACCAAGAGGTGTGCGGCGGATGGCACAATTCGCGCCAAAGTCATATCCACCCCGCCCCCTCAGTTCTACTCGCGGATCGCGCGAGAGAAAAACGACTGTCTGAACGCCTCAGTACGAGCTCTAATTTCCCCTATCTTTGAATGGTGATCACTGGGAAAAACGACTGAACGCCTCAGAAGGAACTCTAATTTCCCTATCTTTGAATGGTGATCACTGCGCGATTTGAAAGTTGGTAGTAATAATATACGCTCTACGTCCTCGGCGAAGATCGGATTTCGGAATTTAGTGAGCAGTCATTTCCGTTTAGCACGCCGTCTATCTGCAAGAGTGTCCCACTTCAAACTTTCTATGAGATTTGTAACGCTATCGCGATGGCTAAATGTACCAGTCACGAATCCTGCCGCTCTCCTTTGGACCTCCGCAATCTCATGAATCAGACCCAACTGGTAAGGGTCCAATACAGACGAACAGTACTGTAAAACTGGACGAACGAACGTATTGTAAGCTATTTCCTTTGTTGAAGAACTGCATACTACCAATAAACCGCAATCTTGAGTTCGCCACACCCGTTACTTGTGTAATCTGATCGTTCCATTTGAGATCATTTCGAATAGTCACACCCAGATACTTGACGGATGTTACCGCTACCAAACACTGGGCATTTATTTTGTACTAGTACATTAATGGGGATTTTCGCCTTGTTATACACAGTAGGTTACAATGACAAATATTGAGAGATAACTGCCAGTCATTACACCACGCATTTATTTCCTGCAAATCCTCATTGATTTGTTCACAACTTTCGTGTGATGCTACTTTGCTGTAAACTACAGTCTGATGCCACTGTCAATACCATCAACCAAATCGTTTATGTAAATCGTAAAAAAAGCAGCGGATCTCTTACGCTGCCCTGGGGCACACCTGGTTACGCTTGTTTTTGTTGATGTCGCCTCATTCAGGTTCAAATGGCTCTGAGCACTACGGGACTTAAATTCTGAGGTCATCAGTCCCCTAGAACTTAGAACTACTTAAACCTAACTAAGCTAAGGACATGACACACATCCATGCCCGAGGCAGGATTCGAACCTGCAACGTAGCGGTCGCGCGGTTCCAGACTGTAGCGCCTAGAACCGCTCGGCCGCTCTGGCCGGCCCTCATTCAGGACGACATAGTGCTTTCTGTCTGTTAGAAAACTTTCTATCCAACGGCATATGTCATCGATAGACCGTAATCGGTGCAATAACAAGATTTGTGGAGCATTCAGATGTTACACCGACCCGATGCTGAACTGCATGATAACGCCACGGGAGGAATACTCGACTCGCTGCAGCCGGCCTTTCCGCTGTGGTAACACCGGTTCCCGTCGGATCATCGAAGTTAAACGCTGTCTGTCTGGGCTGGCACTTGGATGGGTGACCATCCGGTCTGACAAGCGTTGTTGGCATGCGGGGTGCAGTCAGCCCTTTTGAGGCCAATTGAGGAACTACTTGACTGAGAAGTAGCTGTCCCGGTCACGAAAACTGACAGCGGCTGGGAGAGCGGTGTGCTGACTACATGCCCCTCCATAACAGCATCCAGTGACGCCTGAGGTCTAAGGATGACACGGCGGCCAGGCGGTACCGTTGGTCCTTCTAAGGCCTGTTCGGACGGAGTTTAGTTTAGGAATACTCGTTGGCAAGATTCCAGTCAACGACATCTGACCACCACAATGGGGTACACCTTATTGTGCATCAAGCATAATACAACTCCGTCATAGATTCGCCGGTCATCCGAAAGGAAATAAAAGACTCCCTGCCTCATTGCGTGTCCTCTCGCAGCGAGGGTGGAGATTAGCAGCAGTCGGATTTGGAAATTACCATACCATGTGTAAGCTGCCGTTACGGCTGCAACACAAAGGACGGCACTGGGAAAGGGGCCGTACTGAGAACCATGGACTGCTGACAAATAGTGTCAACATGTCGTCAGCCATGAGTGGCCGTTCTGTACCACTGCGGATGACTACCGGCAGCAACCATTTCTCCACTGTTGTGGAGGAAACGCAGAGTGTCATGGTCTAGGGAGCCATCGGGTATGATTTCAGGTCAAGGCTGGTACTTATTGAGGGCATCCTGAGTCCTTGGGTGTTGCTTCTCATCCGACAGTATTGAAGAACCATCTTCCTACAGCAAAATGCTCGTGGGCATACGTCACTCACCACTATGAATATCGAGGAACTCCTGTGGCCAACAAGGTCGCCATATCTGATTCGTCAACAGAACACGTGTGGGACCTGCGTGGTCGCAGTGCCGTTCTCCACGATATCGAGTACCGTTTGTAACAGCTGTGGGCCAGTTTAACTCAGGAGGGAATACAACAACCTTATGAAACCCCTCGCTACCTAATGAGTGCTCTCAAAAAGGCCAGAGGCGGGTGCAACGTCATACTGATAAACGATCTCATGTGGTATTACCAAGTTCCGAGTGTTGGAACATTAATAGTGGAAACTATTTTTTTACAGCTCCTACATAATAGATACTGTTGCAAAGTTTTACTGACCTTCAGAGGAGTCACCAGCATTGTGTATAGCCCGTTGGCAGCGATGTGGAAGTCGTAGGATACTCTTAGCAGTGCCAGTTGTGTTGGCAGTTCGAGCGGCGCGGTCTATTACCCAACGAATTTGTAGCAGTTCTGAAGCGAATGCCATGAAGTGTTTCCTTCAGTTTAGAAATTGAGTTGAATTCACCAATGCTTCAGTCAGGGGAGTGCAATACGTGGTATAGCACTTAGCAACCCCATCAATCAAACAAATCAGAAACAGCCTACCCTGTACGTGCTTGAGCATTGTCCTGCAAAATGATGGTCAGGTTCTGCAGAAAGTGTCATCACTTCTGTCTCTGTGCTGTTCATTTTTGGAACACAACCTACGACCAGCTTAGAAGTGATGACACTTTCTGCGGGACCTGACCATCATTTTGCTGGACAACGCTCAAGCACGTACAGGGTGGGCTGTTAGTTTGACTGATGCGGCTGCTAAGTGTTATACCACCTACTGCACTCCCCTGACTTAAGCCCTCGTGAGTTCAACTCGATTTCTAAACTGAAGGAAACACTTTACGGCATTCGCTTCAGAAATGCTACAAATTCGTCTGGTAATAAACCGCTCCGCTCGAACTGTCAACACAACTGGCACTGCTAAGAGTATACTACGACTTCCACATCGCTGGCAACGGGTTATACACAATGCTGGTGACTCCTCTGAAGGTCAGTAAAACTTTGAAACACGTATCTATTTTGTACGAGCTGTAAATAAATAGTTTCCGCTATTAAAGTTCCAACCCTCGTATTTATAAATTTGGCCTCAGTTGTAGTCACTGAAACAACATCGCATATCCTCTCATGTCGTGATGTTTTATTTCCTTTTCTCCTCCCCTAACGGGTGCTTCAGATTTTTTGTCAGGGAATACGTTATACCCAACACAGTTAAGTAAACCAAATCTAGCTTCAGTTGCAAAAGCCAGCAATATTTATTCTAATTTACAAAACGAACAGGATGTATAATTACACCTACATCTACATGCGTACTCCTCAAGTTTCTGTCCGGTGCGTGGCAGAGCGTATCCTGTACCACTACTACCCCTCTCCTTTCCTCTTCCACCCCCAAATAGAGCGAGGGAAAAATGACTGTCTATATGTCTCCGCAAGACCCATAATTTCCCTTAACTTACCTTCGTGGCCTTTACGCGAAATGAACGTTGGCGCCAGTGGAATCGCTCAGCAAGCAAATTCAAATTCCGGTTATCTAAATTTTCTCAGTCTTGTTTCTCGAAAAGCACGTCGCCTTCCCTTCAGGGATTCCCATTTGAGTTCCCGAAGGATCTACGCAGTACTTGGTTGTTGTTCGAACTTACTTATAGCAAATCTAGCAACCCGACTCTGAATTTCTTCCAGTAATCAGACCTGATGCGAGTCCTCCACATTCGAGCAGTAATCGAGAATTGGTTGCACCAGCCTCTGTATGCGGTCTCCTACAGAATGGACCACACTTTCCCAAAATTCTCGAAATAAAGCGAAGTCGACGATTCGCCTTCGCTACCACAATCCTTACACGATTGTTCCACCTCATGTCGCTTCGCAAAATTACGCCCAGATACTTAAACCATGTGACTGTATTCGAACATTACGGTTTTTTTTTCTAGCCATCTGAATGAACGAACCTTTTTCCTCATTAGAGCCATTTGCCATCCATCACACGAACTAAAATTATTGTCTAAGTCGTCTTGTATCCGCTTCAACTTCGACACTTTTCCAAACACCACAGCATCATCAGCAGACAACCGCAGACTGCTGTCCACCTTGAATATGGAATCTGGCTGTCGCCCTACATCCATGATTCACGGTATATCGTGTGAGAAAAGGGAAGCTGAGTTTCACACGAGGGGTGCTCTCTAAAACCATGCTGCTTCGTGGAGATATTAATTCGACTCAGAATATGTTCAAGAATTTTACATCAAACCGCTGTTAAAGGTATTGGTCTGTAATATAGTGCGTCTCTTCTTTTACCTTTCTTCTTCTTCTTCTTCTTGCGTTACGGCCTCTGTAGGTCCTCCCGTCTCCAGCCATCCTGATTTAGGTTTTCCGAGATGTCCCTAAATCGCTTCAGGCAAAAGCCGGGATGGTTCCTTTGAAAGGGGACAGCCGATTTCCTTCCCCATCCTTCCCTCACCCGAGCTTGCGCTTCGTCTCTAATGACCTCGTTGTCGACGGGACGTTAAACACTAACCAACACCACCACCACCCTGTAGGTCCACGGGTAGCCCCTTCGTGGACTTCATTTCCCTCTTCTTCTCCCAGAACCTCTTCATTCTTTCTCTTCTTCTCTCCCGATCTTCTTCCGAGATAGTCAGTGTTCTTTTCTCCTGTCGGCTCCACTGGTGACACTTAATCTTGTCCTGTATTCTTCTCTGTCGTTGGTCTCCGGCATCTACACCTACATCTACATCCATACTCCGCAAGCCACCTGACGGTGTGTGGCGGAGGGTACCCTGAGTACCTCTGTCGATTCTCCCTTCTATTCCTGTCTCGTATTGTACGTGGAAAGAAGGATTGTCGGTATGCTTCTGTGTGGGCTCTAATCTCTCTGATTTTATCCTCATGGTCTCTTCGCGAGATATACGTAGGAGGGAGCAATATACTGCTTGACTCTTCGGTGAAGGTATGTTCTCGAAACTTTAACAAAAGCCCGTACCGAGCTACTGAGGGTCTCTCCTGCAGAGTGTTCCACTGGAGTTTATCTATCACCTCCGTAACGCTATCGCGATTACTAAATGATCCTGTAACGAAGCGCTCTGCTCTCCGTTGGATCTTCTCTATCTATTCTATCAACCCTATCTGGTGTGGATCCCACACTGCTGAGCAGTATTCAAGCATTGGGCAAACAAGCGTACTGTAAGCTACTTCGTTTGTTGTCGGATTGCATTTCCTTAGGATTCTTCCAATGAATCTCAGTCTGGCATCTGCTTTACCGACGATCAACTTTATATGATCATTCCATTTTAAATCACTCCTAATGCGTACTCCCAGATAATTTATGGAATTAACTGCTTCCAGTTGCTGACCTGCTATATTGTAGCTGAATGATAAGGGACCTATCTTTCTATGTATTCTCATAACATTACACTGGTCTACATTGAGATTCAATTGCCATTCCGTGCACCATGCGTCAATTCGCTACAGATCCTCCTGCATTTCAGTACAATTTTCCATTGTTGCAACCTCTCGATACACCACAGCATCATCTACAAAAAGCCTCAGTGAAATTCCGATGTCATCCACCAGGTCATTTATGTATATTGTGAATAGCAACGATCCTATGACACTCCCCTGCGGCACACCTGAAATCACTCTTACTTCGGTAGACTTCTCTCCATTGAGCATGACATGCTGCGTTCTGTTATCTAGGAACTCCTCAATCCAATCACACAATTGATCTGATAGTCCGTATGCTCTTACATTGTTCGTTGAATGACTGTGGGGAACTGTATCCAACGCCTTGCGGAAGTCAAGAAACACGGCATCTATCTGTGAACCCGTGTCTATGGTCCTCTGAGTCTCGTGGACGAATAGAGCGAGCTGGGTTTCACAAGACCGTCTTTTTCGAAACCCATGCTGATTCCTACAGAGTAGATTTCTAGTCTCCAGAAAAGACATTATACTCGAACATAATACGTGTTCCAAAATTCTACAACTGATCGACGTTAGACATATAGGTCTATAGTTCTGCACATCTGTTCGACGTCCCTTCCTGAAAACGGGGATGACCTGTGCCCTTTTCCAATCCTTTGGAACGCTTCGCTCTTCTAGAGACCTACGGTACACCGCTGCAAGAAGGGGGCCAAGTTCCTTCGCGTACTCTGTGTAAAATCGAACTGGTATCCCATCAGGACCAGCGGCCTTTCCTCTTTTGAGCGATTTTAATTGTTTCTCTATCCCTCTGTCGTCTATTTCGATATCTACCATTTTGTCAACTGTGCGACAATCTAGAGAAGGAACTACAGTGCAGGCTTCTTCTGTGAAACAGCTTTGGAAGAAGACATTTAGTATTTCGGCCTTTAGTCTGTCATCCTCTGTTTCAGTACCATTTTGGTCACAGAGTGTCTGGACATTTTGTTTTGATCCACCTACCGCTTTGACATAGGACCAAAATTTCTTAGGATTTTCTGCCAAGGCAGTACATAGAACTTTACTTCCGAATTCATTGAAAGCCTCTCGCATAGCCCTCCTCACACTACATTTCGCTTCGCGTAATTTTTGTTTGTCTTCAAGGCTTTGGCTATGTTTATGTTTGCTGTGAAGTTCCCTTTGCTTCCGCAGCAGTTTTCTAACTCGGTTGTTGTACCACGGTGGCTCTTTCCCATCTCTTACGATCTTGCTTGGCACATACTCATCTAACGCATATTGTACGATGGTTTTGAACTTTGTCCACTGATCCTCAACACTATCTGTACTTGAGACAAAACTTTTGTGTTGAGCCGTCAGGTACTCTGTATTCTGCTTTTTGTCACTTTTGCTAAACAGAAAAATCTTCCTACCTTTTTTAATATTTCTATTTACGGCTGAAATCATCGATGCAGTAACCGCTCTATGATCGCTGATTCCCTGTTCTGCATTAACTGATTCAAATAGTTCGGGTCTGTTTGTCACCAGAAGGTCTAATATGTTATCGCCACGAGTTGGTTCTCTGTTTAACTGCTCAAGGTAGTTTTCAGATAAAGCACTTTAAAAAATTTCACTCTATTCTTTGTCCCTGCCACCCGTTACGAAGGTTTGAGTCTCCCAGTCTATATCCGGCAAATTAAAATCTCCACCCAGAACTATAACATGGTGGGGAAATCTACTCGAAATATTTTCCAAATCATTCTTCAGGTGCTGAGCCACAACAGCTGCTGAGCCCGGGGGCCTATAGAGACATCCAATTACTATGTTTGAGCCTGCTTTAACCGTGACCTTCACCCAAATCATTTCACAATTCGAATCTCCGTCAATTTCCTTCGATACTATTGCACTTGTGATCGCTATAAACACGCCTCCCCCTTCACTGTCCAGCCTGTCTCTGCGGTATACATTCCAATCTGAGTTTAGGATTTCATTGCTGTTTACATGTGGTTTCAGCCAACTTTCTGTCCCTAGTACTATATGGGCGTTGTGACCGTTTATTAATGAGGTAGATTTGTTCCTGCAGTTTTCCTTTCCTTTGACCTTGGTCCCCAGTTCTAAACAGTCCTTCCGAAGCTCAACAACCCACCTGGTTCCTGTCTTTCCCCTTGTCCTCCCTGTTGTTCCCCACACTCTCTTCGTCATTCTGTCCATACCCATCCTAGCTATATGTCCAGCAAACCTTGCCCTTTTGAGTCTGATTTCCCCGGATATTGTTCTCATGTTTCGGTACAATTCTTCCATAGGTCTTCGCATCCACCTCTCTCCACCTCTTTTGGGACCTAGTATTTTTCTCGGTATTTTCCTCTCATCTTTCTCTAGTTGTTCTGTCCATTTCTTCCTAGTGTCATCGTTTCAGCAGCATATAATACTGCATTGCTCACCGTTGCCTTGTAGTGGCTTATCGTTGCCTCTGTGGATGTATTCTTTTTATTGAATATCTCTCTTGTCGTACAGAAGGCTGACCTCATCTTCTTTAGCCTCTCTGTTATTCCCTCCTTGCTCCTGTTCCTTCCTTTTATAAATTCTC